>NW_026652285.1:77181957-77444212 GCF_009828535.3 Hylobates moloch | reverse complement strand
CAAGCATTTAAATGTGTGCCTACTATGCTCTAGGCAGTGAACTAGGATCTGAGACATAGCAGTGAATCCAATATATCTCATATCTTCTCTCTTGGCACTTAGAATACACATTTAACAAATAATCAAAAAATAAGTATATAATTACACATATTACAGGATACAATGAGAGTACTTTTGAATATTGGATTTAAATTATGAGAACAAAAAGACCTCTCTGGGAAGTGACATTTATGCTGAGAGCTGAAGGATGAGTAGAGTTTAGCCATGTGCAGATTGGAAGGAATTTTTTTTTCTGATGGAAGAAACAATATTCATGAAGGTAAGAAAGAGTTATAGTTGAGATTTTTAGAGGACTCATTTGTTGACTTTTTCAACAAATATGTATAAAGGTCCTAGTAAGACCAGCTACTGTACTAGCGGCTGACAGTAAAGTATGGGAGAAAGTGATCAAGGTTAGGCTGAAGTACTAGCAGACAGAACAGGTGTAAAAATACTATATAGCTACACAAGGGCCTACAGTTCATAAGGAAGCAAAGAAGTATGAGGAAATAAGTGTAAAGGAAGGAAACCAATGCATTTTCAGGAGAAAGAAGAGGATGGAATGAAGGTGACAAACACAAAGACTGCTGCTTTTCTGTCTCTTTTCAGATCGAAATATTAGAGACTTATCTGAGAAAGGTAAAAAAAGAGAATGCTCATTTTTTTACAAAAACACTAATAGACAGAAATACTTAAGTAGGTTAGCACTAAAAAGGTCATACAGTAAGAGAAGATGAAGTAGAAATCAAAAATAAATTTTAAACATGTGTACATGAATTAAGGAACAGCTACACTTGGGAAACTATTTTCCCTCTATATGAATGGCTCTTGACTATGCTAAACATTCAGAGAATAGTGACCACTTTTTCAGAAGTATCCTCTCTTGGAAGAGGCCGAAAGGTACATAGAATAATCCAAGTATTTGCAGTCTGCTCCACTGAACAGATGAATCACCACAAGGTTAAATATGAAGAGTGGCATTTACACAAACTTTAAGGTGAGAACAGGCTTGGAGTCACACCAAGTTATGAAAGGAGCCATAAAAATGATTCCAATCCCATGTAAGCAGAAGACCTGAGGGAGCAGATCCCTTTTCTTCTTATCTCCTCAATTATCTAAATTGTAATTTTTATATTTGATACATGTCAGCAGCATTAAAGAATTAAATAATATTTTACAGAGTAGATGCTATCTACAAAAAAATAGTACTGTGGAACTCTAATATATTTGCAACTTCTATGAGTCTAAATTTATTTCAAAATAAAAATAAAAAATGGTAGTCTTGCTACAAGAAATAACATACAGTCTAAAATTTGCATTGGTTTCATGAAGCAATCATAAAGAAGAAGAAATGTAACAATTCTTCAAATTGCTAAGAGTCCAACTTTCACTTCTCTCAATGGATGCAGGTACATATCAAGAGAAAAACTCATCTTCTGGGCTGGATATTCTACAGCCCACCAGACATGTGACTTCGGGAAAATTACTTCAATCTTCCAAGCCTCTGTTTCACCTACTTCACAGGGTGGTATCACATGCTAGTTGACTTTGGGATGCTATACAAACACTCACTGTTGTTATTTACAATTTTGTTTATTTAAACTGCATTATCTGGCCGGGCGCGGTGGCTCATGCTTGTAATCCCAGCACTTTGGGAGGCCGAGGCGGGCGGATCACAAGGTCAGGAGATCGAGACCACGGTGAAACCCCGTCTCTACTAAAAATACAAAAAAAAAATTAGCCGGGCGTGGTGGCGGGCGCCTGTAGTCCCAGCTACTCAGAGAGGCTGAGGCAGGAGAATGGCGTGAACCTGGGAGGCGGAGCTTGCAGCGAGCCGAGATTGCGCCACTGCACTCTAGCCTGGGCGACAGAGCCAGACTCCCTCTCAAAAAAACAAACAAAACAAAACAAAACAAAAAAACTGCATTATCTTATCTTCATTAATGGGAGGAATAACGCTGAGAAATTATTTGGATTTCTTCAGGGTTGTGACATTATCAAATTAATCTTATACTTCCCACTAGGGGCCCAGATTTAATTGACAGATTTATATAATAATAAATACAGTTATTACATACTACCTTCCTGGAAAATGCTTTATAACAGACCTATAACCTTAAAAATGATACCTGCTTAGCCTTTTCCTATAAAGTGCATTAACTGGATTAGTTAGCCTACTACCTTAAAATTAGTTTTGTTAATTCTGAAGAACAAGTTAGATACTTAAAATGCCTAATAAGGTTTCACGGGGCATAAATATATAGTCTGTACAAATATATTAGCACCATACGTAAAATATGCTAGATGAAATCTATTTTCCCCACAGGTATTAAAAACAAAATGAAAGCTCTTTTGAAGAAAAAGTCAATTAAGTCAGGAATTTCATGAAATCTAAAAGATGAATATTGAGAACCCAAAGCAAATTTTAAAGTCTGACAAAATGTATCTTTTACAAAGTTGGAAACTGATGTATACTTATAAATGATACAACATAAAATATTTTTTATAATGTTAATATTTCAAAATCCATTATCATCCCTCTGTCTCCCATTAAGTATAATCTTAGAGGAAAAAATGTTACAGGGTTAAAACTAGTGTACAACTTAAAGGCTAATGAAAAAAAAAAGAGTAAAAGAATAACCTTTTCAAATCAAGCCTATACCCATTAACATGGGTAAAGGTAGCCCATTTTAACATGGTAGCTAATTCTGTTTCCTGAAGAATGTATTTGCAGACCAAAAAGAAGAATCATTCAAGGGTTCAGTGAAAAAAAATCAAACACACCAACAGAAGTCACATAAAAGTAATATTTGGTAAGATATTATCTTTAAAACAGTAAGAACAGCAGGATTTTCTCTGTGCCTCTTTCAAAGTTTCCATGTGTTCATCATTCAGCAAGTCTACTCACTTCCGCTGGGTGTGGTCCATGCCACTGTTTGGTATTGCTTCCAACTTTGTATTTTTCTGCCCACAGATATTTCCATAGCTGTCGTATCCTGACACTAGTCTTGCTGCTGCACCTGTTGCTATTGAAAAGCCACAAATAAATCCCTAGGAAAGAAACAGAAAAAAACATACAAATAAACCATTTCAATAGCCAACAGTCACTAGTTGATACGATAATGAGCTTCTTTTGTCTGCTGAAGGGAACAAAGAGCTATCTTTCCTTACTGCAAACACTATTCCACTGTTTTCCTTGGATTGCACATAAGCAGTACAAAGAAGTCCATAGGGAAACACTATTTACTACCATAACAAAACAAATCCCAAACTTTACATCATGAGGTCAACTTTGAATTTTATAATAATAATAATAGTAATAATAGCAGCTCCCCTATACAGAACATCTGCTCTGTGCCAGTCCGTGTACTCTTAATAGGTGCTTGTAGTACATTATCTCTAATCCTCATGATGAAGAAACTGAGGCCTAGAGACATTAAACAAGTTATCCAAGGCCATCAAAGCTAGTAAAGATCAGAGCATAGAATCAAACCCAGCTTCCCTCATTCTTTAGTTTCATTTGGTTGTAAAGGGGTTCCGTTAAGTGAACATCAGCAAAGGATGAAAGAAAAAAATTCAAAGAAAAATAGGAACGTGGGTTTTGAATCATTATCGCTTCAGTGCACCCAATACTTCTGTTTCCTTCCTGCAGTAAAGCTATATACCAGTCAAAGAATTACATCGTGAAGCACTGCCATGCTCTTCATATTGAAGACTGGAGGAGAGTAAGGCACTGGCTTTGTATACTGCAAAGGTCACTTCATTTCATGGGAATATGCTTCATCACAGTACTAAAGGCAAATGGTAGATACTTCAGAAGCACATTATGCCTTGCTAAGTCAAGCATGCACTGACTAAAACAAAGCAATAAAAGCCTACACTTGACAGCAAGCTACTAGCCAGAAGAACAGAAAGTGAATCACTACTGATAAATTGATTGTATTGGGGGGAAAGACTGAGGTTAAGAACTATTCTTTCAACCTGATCATTAAAAGGTTACGTTTTTATTATCTTTAGTAAACTGGCTAAGAAGGCAGAGACTATCATTATTTAATTAATCACAGCCAAGTATCATGAGTAGTACTTATGTAAATAGCCCTGCTAGATCCAAGGCCTACAGTGGAAAATACTATACTCATGCAATTCCTCAGAGAAAAGTATTTTCCCTTTAAATATTCTGTTTTCTAAATAAGCCATGTACGTTCATTGTGCAGGTAAGGGAGCTACAAGGAAAGAATAGAGAGCATAGCTACAGTCAGTAGAAACTTCTTGAAGCTATACTTCGTAAAAAAGTAGACTGAGAGTAGGGACTAGCCCTGATTTGCTACTCACTAGCTTCAACTTTCTGTCTCAATTTACTCATCTGTAAAATTGAGATAATTGTAGCTCATTGGGCTATTGTGAGGATTAAATGATGTAATCCAGTAAAGTGGTAAAAAACCTGCCTGGCATATAGTAAGAGCTCAATAAAGTCTTAGCTATTATAGTTGTTAGCTACTATTATTAGAAATGAGAATATGCTATAAGGGAAAGATGGTGGGCTTTGGGGTCAGAAAAGCCTGCGTTATCAATGGAATACTGATGACATTTTCTTCTTGGGTGACCTTGGACAAACTTACTTAATTCTGTGCCTCAGTTTGCCATCTATAAGCTAAAGTTAAAACCACTTACCACAAAGGCTGTTGTGAGAATTACATGAAATAATACATGTTACATGTAAAGTGCATGTCTCAATACATGTTAGTCTCCTTCTGCCTCCAAGCAGCACAAACTGCTAGCAGTAGGGTTAGACACAGCTGGTCAGTACTTACTCATTCACACTCACCCTGTTGCCCCTCTCCCCCTCTCCTGACTCCTCCAAGGACACCGTAGGGCAATCAAACCCACCTCAGAACTTCAACCCAATACTAAGACATGGAAAAAAAATATTTAATCCTCTGCATACATATTTGCATATTTACATGTGTGAATCAGCATGCCATTTTAAGCATATCTTTGAATTCCAAATTAGGAAGCCCTGTGCTGAGTAAAAACTAGAAAAGGAGGTTTAGTATTAGGAGGTTTAATAGCTAACCTTTCCAACACATTTTTTTTAAGATGGAGTCTAGCTCTGTTACCTGGGCTGGAATACAGTGGCGCGATCTCGGCTCACTGCAACCTCTGCCTTCCAGGTTCAAGTGATTCTCCTGCATCAGACTCCTGAGCAGCTGGGACGACAGGCATGCACCACCACATGCAGCTAATTTTTGTATCTTTAGTAGAGACAGGGTTTCACCATATTGGCCAAGCTGGTCTCGAACTCCTGATCTCAAGTGATCCATCTGTCTCGGCCTCCCAAAGTGCTGGGATTACATGCGTGAGCCACCGCACGTGGCCTCCAACACATGTTTTAACAAGAAGACTCAGATTAACGGTAAGGGAATGGACTTCGTATTCAGAAGACCTGGATTCAAACCCTCACTCTGCCAATTACTATCTGTGTAATTTTGATCTAATTAAATACTTAGACTCTGTTCCCTCCTTACCTCTAATACAGAGTAATACCATCTATTTCACAGCCTAATGATGAGAACTAAATGAAATAATGCATATCCAATCCCTAGCTGAATGTCTGGTACATGGCAGGTGATCAATAAATGGTAGCTGTTAGTGGTGAATTTGAATGGGAAAGTCAGACTAAAGAGGTTAACAACAGTAATTGGACACTAACAAAAACCCCTTTGGTTCTCTATTTTAGAACAAAAATTTCTAGGGGGAACAGTGAGAATGTCAGTAATTTTCTTACCGTACAAAAATATTTTCAGGCCACAATTATAATCTTCTTTCACTACTAATCTAAAATAGCAAAGTTGTTACATAATTAAAAGGTTATGTCCTTCTTTTACTTTTTATAGGAATTTTCTTCTTATGTTTGATAAGTACATTGTGTTACAGATTCCTTTAAGTGGTTTCTGATTTCCTTTTCTGACTATTTTTAACAGTACTGTTGGACATGTGGGTTTTTTTCTTTATCATCATAAGCCACCTCACAACCCTCTCGGATATAGGCAGGGGTATAAATTGTAAATGTTACATATATATGCTAAAATGGGACACTGACATATTTTCACATAGGCCACTTAAACTTCTTAGCAGCTTCCAGAAGCATTAGAGAGGGTAGGAAGCTGCCAGGGGTGGGGGGTGAGCAAGGAGAATAATAAGCTAATAAGATGAGAAGAAACCATGACTATTATCCTAGGGACTTCTCATATGGTACAAGCACTGACAATGGGGAACTAGGCCAAATATAATTAAAAATACAATCTCCTTAAAAAGAAAAATTCTAAAATCCAAATGTGGGAAGCAATATGGTTTCAGAAAGGAAAAAATGTGGCACATGAAATTAAAGTGGGGTGAGAGAAACTTTACAGAATACACTCAATAGTTTAATGGTTCAGCAGAGAGAGAGGGAAAAGGCATTGAAAAGAAGGAAAAATCACATTAATGAAGCAAATGATAAGGGGATAAGGATGGAGTAGGAAGCAATCTTAGAGAGAAAGTAAGACTATTAGCAAGGAAGAAAACCATGGCTAAAATGTTCAAATGACTGAGCTATGGAAGTGCTTTCAGCACTGCTATTTTAAGAGACAGAAGAGGAACAGACAAATTTATTCACAAATAGGAGGTGACTCAAATCAGATGAAGGCATACAGGGACGGTGGGTCAGAGGCATGACCTGGCAACTCATAAGTACCGACTGCCTAAGTGGGAGAAAGACAATTTGCTCATTAATGAACTGTGCTCATTTCCCTTCATATCACAAGGTCTAGTTGTACCTAAGTAAGGGCTTTTGCTTAGTTTTATTTGCTATTAGTAAAAAAAAAAATAGGACACACTTTTATTTCACAAGCATGTTTGAATTTTACACATAGAGCTTTTACTAAGTAACTGAGCAAAGCAGAAGGGCTAAATTTAGTTTTGAAAAAAATGGTCAA
This sequence comes from Hylobates moloch, assembly GCF_009828535.3. Classification (NCBI taxonomy): domain Eukaryota; kingdom Metazoa; phylum Chordata; class Mammalia; order Primates; family Hylobatidae; genus Hylobates; species Hylobates moloch. The sequence goes on along the minus strand of NW_026652285.1, from coordinate 77,437,199 downwards.
CAAAAACATGTATAGAGTGGGTGGGAGATGGTGTATGAATATGGCAAAATGTTTCAAAATAAAAAGATAGGGAAAAAAGGAGTTCTGCTTAAAGCCCTCTCCTCTGGAATTAATGAAAACATATATTGGCTCTCTTTTTCTCAGATACCACCTCCTTCACTTCACCTCTATAAAGCCCGTATCTCATCAGTGCTTGGGCTTGAGCTCATAATAACTGATTTGTAAAATCTTGGAACATTTGCCTTCTGTTTCTCCTCTTTTGAGAGCCTTAAGATACGGAGGGCTATTAGGACCCAGCAGATAGGGCAGGATTAGTATCCTGCCCTAGAAAAGGCCTGATGCAGAGTGAATATTTATGTAAACAAATTAAACAAAATTAATTATAAACTTGTATCAATCTGTCAGATTTCCAGACTTTTAAAAAAATGTAATAGGATGCCTCTCTCTAAGAATGAGGAAAGAAGAAGGAAAAAAAAAAAAACAATGAGGCCAGGAGCAGTGGTTCATGCCTATAATTCCAGCACTTTGGGAGGCTGAGGTGGGAGAAATACTTGAGGCCAGGAATTCGAGACCAGCTTGGGCAACATAGTGAGATCCTGTCTCTACAAAAATAAAAATATTAGCCAGGCGTGGTGGTACATGCCTGTAGTACCAGCTACTCAGGAGGCTGAGGCAGGAGGATTGCTTGAACCCAGGAGTTCAAGACTGCAGTGAGCCATGATCATGCTACTGTACTCCAGCCTGGGCAACAGAGTGAGACCTTGACTTTGGGAAAAAAAAAAAAAAAAGAATGATAGAAAGTCTAGGGAATAACTACTCAATAAGCATTTATTGAGCATATACAAATGCAAGGTTTACCCTAAAAGAACTGAAATGTTCTCAAGAGGGAAGAAAATAAAGGGTATGAGGGAGTGAAATCATAGGCTCAATTTCATGGGCAGCTAGAACAATGAAAAGAACACAGACAAAGAAGACTGAAAACTGACTCTCGCTTTGCCATGAACACTCCTTACCATCATGAGCAAGTAACTTTTTATTCCCTGAGCCTCAGTTTCCTTATCATCACAAGGATAGAATTAGATGGATCTCTAAAGCCCTTCCTCTTCAAAACTATTACGATTCTAAGGGAAAGCAGACACAGAGTACAATTTTTAAGAGTATACTTGCAGGGAGAAGTTCACACCCGTTTGGTTTACTACAGTGACTGAGAATAAATAAAGCAAAAGCAGATTAAAAACAAATGAATTTAACTGAACTACATACTTAAAAATGGTTAAAATGGTAAATATTATGTTAGGTACATTAATAGGTAATTATCACAATATTAAAGAAAGGAAACAGACTTAATAGAAAGTGGAAAGTCATTTGGATCAGGTAACCTTATGGTAATTTTTGGCATGTTGTTGTTCTTATTTCTGTGATCCCAACAAAGAACAGCCCATCAAACAGGTGACTAAATACTGCAGTGAATCTCTCACTCTGTTCTGCATGCTCAACAATAGTTAATGAGGTAGAAACATCATGCCCTGGGAAGTAAACCAATGCTATAAAATAGAAAAGGTCCTTCCTTGAAAGCAGTCTGAAGGGACAAACTATAAGATGATGTCCCCTAAATCCAACTCTAGTCCAGATCATTCTCCAAGATTCCAACTTTGCATTTCCAACTGCTTCTCCTTACTCATAAATTCTACATGACCACAACTCATTTTCTCATTCCACACTTCCCTTTCCTCCATATACTCTATCTCCATTGGTGGCACCACTTATCTACTAGATGGCACACACAAGATACGAAGTGGAAGACTGCAGTCTCCTTTCTCCATGCTTCTGTCCCTCACCCTAGCTTCCTAACACCACACTAGAGGAAGAGGTGATGCCAAGCGATTTGGTCAGAGCCTGAGATACTGATGAGACCACGTTTCACTGGCAAGCAAGGTTACTGTGTCCTACAGGTACGTGTTCTGAACAACTTTTTCTGTTGTCCTCAATTCCAGGCAAGAGTGGGGTCTACCTCTTGAGGTCTCCCCTTCTCCCTCTTCTCTTCTGGGTTCAGAGCTGCCACTATGTAATCTTAGACAGTTATTGAGCTTATCTCTATGCCTCTGTTTCCTTCTCTGCAAAATGGGAATGTGACAACAACAGTGTATATGTCCTTGAGCAGGTGTGGGAATTAAATGAGTTTCTATATGTCAAGTGCTAAGAACAGTGTCTAGCTCATAGTAAGCAGCAATAACTACTAGGGTAAGTAAGTTCTAGGGGGTCTCTGTATCTTCTATTTTCCATGGTAAGCACTCTTGTTAGGGCCATCCAGCCTCCCCCCTTCTTGCCTTTTTGTGGTAAGCTGATCTGGGCAGAGTTCATCCAGGTAGATCTCCATTCTCTCTTCTTCTCCTTTTCTGACAAATACCTCTCCTTGACACAGAACGAAGTCAGACCATCCTAGATGGGAAGGAACTTTAGCCTTTTGGGCCCAAGCTTCATTCCACAAGTTATTTTTACCAGGGAGTACCTTATTGGGCGTAATCGGGTATCTACTAATAAAGTGGTGCTTTATTTATCCATCCCATTCTTGTTTCCTGATGTGTACAGAAACCGTGGTTGAGAACCCAAGAGAAGCTGGGGTGGGATTTGAGCTGAGAAACCTATCCTGAACCCCTAACACAAGAACCTCTTAGTCATCCTTTATCTGTCTCTCACTTGTCTGCAACACTGATAACACCATTGATAAATGTTATGGATCCTAATTCTTCAATCTCTCTCTTCCTCTCCTTTAGCACTACTTTATTTCAGGTTTTTCACCTCTTATCTGGACCATTACATCAGCCTCCAGAGTGATCTACCTGAAACCTCTTTCCACCTTCCACTTCTTGCTCAATACTTTTCAGTGGTCTATCTGTGCCTATAATAGAGGGTCTCAACTTTGGCTGAACACCAGGTTTGCAGAGATTATATGCAAATCACTGAGGTAGGGCTGAGGAATTAGGTGGTTTTTTTTTTTGTTTTTTTTGTTTTTTTTCAGAAAAGATCCCAGCTAATTCTAGGCTGGGCACAGTGGCTCACACCTGTAATTCCAGCACTTTGGGAGGCCGAGGCATGCAGATCACCTGAGATTAGGAGTTCGAGACCACCTGGCCAACAGGGTGAAACTCCATCTCTACTGAAAATGCAAAAATTAACCAAGAGTAGTGCTGGGTGCCTGTAATCTCAGCTACTCAGGAGGCCCAGGCAGGAAAATCGCTTGAACCTGGGAGGCAGAGGATGCAGTGAGCCAAGATCGCAACCTGCACTCTAGCCTGAATGACAGAGCAAGACTCTATCTCAAAAAAAAAAAAAGAAAAAAAGAGATCCCAGCTAATTCCAATGTACAGCTAGGGCTAAAAACCCCTTGTTTACTACCGTAATGAAATATACAAATTTATATTTGTACATTTATACAAATGTGCAATGTTACAAGTAATTTTTTGGAGCAGAGTTAAGTATATGCCCAGTAATTCCAAAATAGTGATGAAAGTTCAAATGTAGAAGATAGCACTTAAGAAGGCTGATAGCAACTTGCTTCGAAAAACGCTCCAAGTTCTAGATAACTCAAGCATTAGAAAAACCTTGAAACTAAGGGAAGACATAAAAGAGAAGTACAAATATTGATGAAGAGATGAACATGTATAAGATTTAATGGTAGAGATGAGTGAAAGATGACAAGATCTTAGAATATTTAAGAACTAGACCATAAGTATCAAAAAATGAGCAAAAAACTGCAAATAAAGTCAGAGAATAAAGGTATGGTTTGAGTGTCAGGCTGCAAGATTACTAAGAGGAAATAATCTGTAAGAGAAGCAGACAGCTGGGCCACTCGATTAAAAGGACATAGCCAGAAAGTTCCAGTTCCTATTCTATCTTCGCCACTTATTTTCAACAGTATATTCTTAGACAAGCTAATATTTAACCTTGCTATACTTTGTCTATAAGCAGGGGATAAAACCTATTTCATTGAAAAAAATTAAAAAGGTACATACCGATCTATATATATATACACACACATACTAAAGTGTTGAGCATAGATTAATGCCCAACAAATGTTTGTTAAATGTTTATTTTAAAAGTACTATAGAATGAAATCCAAAGAGGGAGAAATCTTCTAAGAATCGTTTAAAACAAATACTCAGAAACCAAAAAATGCTGAATCTCTGTTGTGCCAGGGAATAGAACTTTGAGATTTCTTATTTCCACTTGGCAAAATACGGTGTTAGCTCAATTCCATGAAGGTAATCCATTAAAAGAATCATTCGAAAACAAATAATACTATGCCAACATTTAAAAGTACACACAGTGGGTCTTAATTACAATCATACTGAAATCAACATTATATTAATTACCATTGCATTAAAATGTTTCAGTAAACAAATAACTCCTTAGTCTCAAGTCACTCCCAAATCAGCCTATTAACATTAATGACTGCACTTTCCTGACCTATTTTAGCACAGAAAATCCAAAGCACCTCGGGTGGCATGGTATATGTTTTTGTAAACAATTTTGAAAGGTCAGCTGCTATTTGTCCCAGGGTTACATTCAGGGAGTGGAGAAAGGCTGTGGACTAATTCTGTTATCAAAGAATCTTTCTATGGCAGGGTGCAGTGGCTCACGCCTGTAATCCCAGCACTTTGGGAAGCCGAGATGGGTGAAATCACCTGAGGTTGGCAGTTTGAGATCAGCCTGGCCAACATAGTGAAATCCCATCTAAAAATTCAAAATTAGCTGGGCGTGGTGGTACATGCCTGTAATCCCAGCTACTTCGGAGGCTGAGTCAGGAGAATCACTTGAACCTGGAAGGTGGAGGTTGCAGTGAGCTGAGATCGCACCATGCACTGCAGCCTGGGCAACAAGAGCGAAATTCCGTCTCAAAAAAAAAAAAAAGAAATTTTTTTTCTCCACACGCTGCATAAACATTCATGTATGTTATATTTCAGCTGCCATTCCATTAAACTAAGTAAACTTTTGAGCAGTATCTTATAACTCATTAAGTTAGGAGACGGGTATTTTGACCTTTCCTAAATATCCTAAATTTGGTGAAACTGTGCTTTTATCTTTAAAATAAACACTCCTTATTTTACTGGATTTATCATATCTCATTAAAATGTATTGCTTTATTTTCCTTTTCTCAGAGGCAGAACTGGTACCTACAATTGTGCCTATTAGCCAAGATTACAGTTGTTCTGTGATTCACAAATGGCACTGGCCTGGTGGGCAGTCAGAGGAGACAAAGAGCAAGATTTTCCTAAAGAAATTCTATAAAAGGTATAGTAAGAAGGGGGTTAAAAATACACATGAGTAAGAACAAGGCTGCCTGAGGTACTGTAATTGCATTTTGAATTGTAGAAGACTAAGAAAGAGACAGCAATAATGTATCTGCATAGTCCCCTTGAGGAAGAGGAAATGGGGTGTTAGAAAACAGCATTGACCTGGAAGTGAACAGACCTGGACTCTGTTCTCAGCTCTGTCATGAACTAGCAGTGTGGCCTTGGGATAGTAATTTCCATCTCTGAGTTTGATGTTTTAATCTGTAAAATAAGGGCGATGGACTAGATGAGGATTTCCATGTCCTTTCTACTTCTAAATATCAGACTGCTTTAAAAATAGCAGTTTTCTATCTTTTTTCCAGCCTAGCACACTGGCAGGGACTCTAATGCCACTGAAGTCTGTGTCAGAAACTCTTGTAGGGCAGAGTGGGTATGCAATTGAATGTGCACATCCTTAATATCTTGTACCAGCAACTCTGCTCCTCCATTCTCTGTACCCACTGGAAAATCATCAGGTCCCTTGATCTCTAATTGAAAGATGCCACTCATTACAGTAGACACAGCAGGCAGCAGGGGCCATTGGAAAACCACCAGGTCCCTTCATCTCCAATCGAAAGATGCCACTCATTACAGTAGACACACAAGGCAGCAGGGGCCTAGCACGGGCAGAAGGAGGAAGGAGCAGTGAGCAACGAGCCTCCCATCTAGGAAGAACTGTGGAACACCAAGTCCCTGAGAGGAAATGACTGCCCTAAAGATAACCAACAAGTTGGTGTGACTGGGTTGGGTGAATATGCAGGGCTCGTGACTCATGGTCACTGTTTTGCTCACCACCCCATCAAGATCAACATTCAGAGACTTACGACAAATGATTTGCTTTCTGAAATGGTCTACTGAATGGCATATGAGTCCCAGCTGCTCCTTAATTTGAGCTCAGTTTTCATGTAGAAAAACAAATCAAGAGTGACACAAAATACCACTGAATTGTATGAGGACTGGTATATTCCACAACTGCCCTCATTAAACCAACTCCTCGGCATTCCCTTGGATCATGAGTCCAGTTTGGACCATCTGTGAGAGTTTCCTTACCATCCCAATGCAGAAGAGGATAAAGAGCAGCAGCCATGGTATGTCTGTGCAGCTACGGTCCTCCAGCGGCTTCCATTCTCGTTTGGAGCTCTAATTGGAAATACAAAATAAGAGAGTGTGAAATGTTAAGTTTAGTTAAAGTTAGAAGGGCACAAATACACCAGCTATAGCTAGAGCCCTTCTTTGCCAAACAAGTTTCTACTGAACCTTTAAGAAACAACTCAAATATTTGTCACCTTTTCTGTGACGTTTATGCTAACCCCCACAGCTAAAAACTCCACTGGCCCTACTCCCACCCCTCTTCCTGGCCAGGCCTGGTACTGAGTTCATCGCTTTTTTAGTCCCTATATTAGAGTTTTTTAGCAGGCTAAATTGTCATTCTTATTTGTTATGCTGTGTCCCAGCAGGCTGTGAGTTTCATAAGGGAAGAGACCAGGCTTATTTCTCAGCATCTAACATGATGCCTGAGGGTTCATAATATGCACTCAGTGAGGGCTTTTTAAAAATGAATAAATAAATGAATACACTCTTCCAACTTCAGTCTTAATGCTAGCTTTTTCTTTGTGTGTCCAGATGCTAAACTTGAAAAAAAAAAGTTAGAATGTGCTGTTTATATATATGTTCTCTTGTAGAAAAGATGCCCACCAAAATGGATTCCTATTCAGGCCGGGCCCAGTGGCTCACATCTGTAATCCCAGCACTTTGCGGGGCTGAGGCAGGCAGATCACCTGAGGTCAGGAGTTTGATACTGGCCTGGCCAACACGGCAGAACCCCGTCTCTACTAAAAATACAAACATTAGCCGGGCATGGTTGTGGTCTGTAATTCCAGCTACTCGGGAGGCTGAGGCAGGAGAACCGCTTGAATTCAAGAGGCGGAGGTTGCAGTGAGCTGAGATCGTGCCACTGCACTCCAGCCTGGGCAACAAGAGCAAAACTCCATCTCGAAAAAAAAAACAAAAAACAAAAAACAAACAAACAAAAAAAACGGGATTCCTATTCAGGGGTAGATTTTTCTAAGTCAAAAAAAAATTCAGTTTCTATAGACAGATCTGTGCAACTCCTAAACAATCCATGCATTTTCATTTTGTCCCTAGAAAACGTTAGTTTCTAGATCAAACACAGAGAATCCTGAACTACAGAACTAGCGGCATTCTAAAAGTTAACTTGCAAAGTATTGACTGGAATTCCAACTGCATTCTTTTTTTTTCTTATTTCAATAGTCTTAAGATGTCGGGTCAGCTCACAAATCCCTTTTAATGGAAATCTAACTGAAATAACCCCCCTGAGCTTTCTAATGAACAAAAATCCCTGAGTCTCACACCTTCTCCTGGAAAAAGTAAGCAGCGAAGGGAGAAAGAAGGTATCCTTGGGAAACCTATGGGAAAGGTTCCTCTGAGAAGGTTCAGGCCTCCAGTGGCTTCCGTGACAAGATCCAGGAAGCTATTTGGAAAAGGCTTGTCAGGAGGAAAGGGCATCAGCAGGAGGGGGCTGGAGATAAGGGAGCCATCTAGTACAATTAGTATATAGAGAGTGCAACCAGGCTTAGTTCTCTCTCCCTCTAAAACCATTGTGTTGAACTACGTATCCTTTGATAACCTGATGAAAACTACAGATTCTTTTCTTAATATGTAAGCATAGGCCAGGCACGGTGGCTCATGCCTGTAATCCCAGCACTTTGGGAGGCCGAGGCGGGTGGATCACCTGAGGTCGGGAGTTCGAGACCAGTCTGACCAACATGGAGAAACCCCGTCTCTACTAAAAATACAAAGTTAAATGGGTGTGGTGGTGCATGCCTGTAATCCCATCTACTTGGGAGGCTGAGGCAGGAGAATTGCTTGAACCCGGGAGGCGGAGGTTGTGGTGAGCCAAAATCATGCCATTGCACTCCAGCCTGCACAACAAGAGCACAACTGCATCTCAAAAACAAACAAACAAAAAAAGTAAGCATATATTAACATAATTTTCATAAGAATTTAGGGAATTCAAACCCCAGATTAAAAAACACAACTTTAAAATATCTGCCTATCAACAATGAGGGCAGAGAATTGGAGATAAAACAATTTCTTCCTAACTCCTAAAGTGTTAAACAAATGCTTTATTATTGCCTTACACTGTACAATTGTTATGAACAGAACAAAACAAAAAACACAACCAGTTAGCTTGTTCCCAAACACCCACACAGAAAACAAAAGAGCACTAGTTAGTCATGGAAAAAAACCTTACCCTAAGACTCTAACTAGCATTAAAAACCAAGAATGAGTAGGCAGTTTTTTTTCCAGAGGAATGCAGTACTGTGGCATAATAGATGAAGGACTGGTTCTCTCCCTGGCTGTGTCATTAGTTAGCTACATGACTTTAGATAAATTGCTTCATATCTCTGGGTGGCAGAAAGGAGTTAGTCTGGATCTCTTAGGTTCCTTCCAACTCTAAAATCTATGATCAAGAATGCACTTTTGTGGAAACTTTGTTATGACGAGGAAAAACTGCAAAATAATTTGACATAATTCTCTGTATTAGTCATATAAGAATGCCTGTATTGTGGTCTGTATTTTGGAAGACAGTTGTTCACAGTGTGAATAAAGAATGTTTCTGTGTATTAAATAATTTCAGTCTTGAATAATACCCATTACAGTAAAACTGCTTCCAAACAGAGAATTTGGACACATCTTTGATATTCATTGTATTTACTCCATGGTAATTTATAAAGCAAAAGCTACTTTGAAATGCTGTATTTGTTTATCTTAACAAACAGCATGTATGGGGAGGGAAGAAAGGGAGAAGCCTCAGGTTGGTTGTGTAGTTTCTTTATCCCCAACTATTTTCTTAGTATTTTTACCTTAGACCAACATTCAGTTCATTAATGCCTAAATTTTCATCTATAACATACAGAGATAGTTCATTTTTGACCAGAAAAATACAAAGATTCAACTTCACAACAAGTCCATTCAACTTGCTGTGGGTCACTTCTGTGCCAAATACACAGAAATTCTTTCACTGGAAATAAGAAGTGGAGACAGGGTAGGAGTTACATATAAAAAATATTGACATATAAAAATATGTATATATTACATATAAAAAATATTGTGGAAGAACAAAAGTGATCACCCTCACTTGGACAAAGGAACACTTAGCAGAGGAGGGGTGGCTTACTTCACAGGGCTGTTTTGAGAAGTAAATGTCAGCACCTGTCACACAGCATGCACTCAATTCTTGGTTATTATTATTATTCATCAATACTTTTCAGTTAACCCTCTCTCTGTTACTAAAATATCCTTTTACCAAGTGGACCTTCCCATTAAAAAGGATATAAAGAATATTAAACTCTTTTTCCCTTATACTTACTAAAATTTTGACTTAATGGTGGCATATTTCATTTTAGCTGCCATTGTTAATGCCATCAGTTATTGATTACTATTAATCAGACATTAGACTCAAAGCTTTACAAACATTATGTCTTCTACATTCAAAACAGCTCATGTAAGTATTGTCTCTATTTCACAGATGAGGAAACTCAGGCTCAGAAGTTAAATAATCAGCCTAAGGTTTCACACCTGCACAATCAGTCTTTGCCCCTCCCCCAAGTCTGTGACTCCAAAGCCTATTCCAGTAAGACTATTTTTTATTTGCACTAGTTAGTAAAAAACAATAACCTCAATTAGTTTCTCCTCACATTGAAAAATTTGGGAGCCAACTCAATAATTTTAAATCCTGTTGGTACAGGGAAAGCAAGTGAGATGTGTTATGAGCCATGAAGTTTCTCAAGTGAGTCAGAAAACCCAAGAGCTGAAAATTTTTAATAATTCTTTAACAGATTTAACCAAGTGGCAACAGGATTTAATGCTGTTTCTTCCAATTAAAATTTTATATAGACCTAGCAAAAGTAAACTGTTTTGCAACAGCACTTTTTAAATGTGATTTTACCCCTTTCTCAGATTCTACATGAGATTAATACCACGCTTGGCTGGGCGCGGTGGCTCACGCTTGTAATCCCAGCACTTTGGGAGGCCGAGGCGGGCGGATCACGAGGTCAGGAGATCGAGACCACGGTGAAACCCCGTCTCTACTAAAAATACAAAAAATTAGCCGGGCGTGGTGGCGGGCGCCTGTAGTCCCAGCTACTCGGAGAGGCTGAGGCAGGAGAATGGCGTGAACCCGGGAGGCGGAGCTTGCAGTGAGCCGAGATTGCGCCACTGCACTCCAGCCTGGGCGATAGAGCGAGACTCTGTCTCAAAAAAAAAAAAAAAAAAAAAAAATACCAGGCTTTCAGTAAATGTTAGGTCTCTCCCCTTCGCAGGATCTTGCAGTTTAGGAACTAAATCGTACCAAAGTAATCATATAATCGAAGCCTTTAGTGAGAGTGATTGAAACCCAGAGAAGGGAAGGGGGTTGCCCAAGGGCATACATTTATATTATCTATGACCGTATTTGATTCCTAAAACAATTCTGTTAATTACTATATATATACTCCTGACTTTTCTATTTTATAGAATAGGAAAACAAAAATCAAAGAAAACAAGTGGAAAATCTATGTCTGAAACCTGAGTCCTCAAACTCTAGCAGAAAAACAGAAACTATAAGACAGGATCCAGGGATACTAAAAACAAACAAACAAACATGGTAAGAAAGATGAAGAATGCCTTTCTCAGGCTCATCAGTATACTAAACACAGGCAAGGAAAAAAATCAGTACACTCAAAGACAGGTTAACAGAAATTATCCAAACTGAAACACACACACACACACACACAGACTCAAAATTTAAAAACCAGAATAGAGCATCCAAGAACTATAGGACAATAACAAATGATGTGACATATGTGTAATTGAAATCCAAGAAGAAGACAGAATGAGGCAGAGGAAATATTTGAAAAAAATGAATGCAAATTTTCCAAAAATAATGAAAGAAATCAAAGCACAGATCCAAGAAGTTCAGAGAATCCCAAGCAGAATAAATACACAAACACACACCCCCTACACCTATTATACTCAAACTCTTGAAAGCCAAAGATACAAAGATCTTCTTGAAGGCAGCCAGAGGGGTAAAAAAAGACACATCACATACAGAAAAACAAAGATTACAGTAGTCTTATTGTTAGAAACTATAAAAAGTAGAAAACCACAGAATGACATCTTTAAATCGATGAAAGGAAAACAAAACAAAACAAAAAAACTACCAACCCCAAATTCTATGCTGACAGAAGATATCTCTCAGACATGAACACTTTTCAAACCAGAAAACGTGACAATTTATTAGCCACAGACATGAACTGTAAGAAATGTTAAGCAAAGTTCTTCAGGCACAAGGAATTGATACCAGACAAACTTGGAGGTACAAAAGAAAGATTTAAAAGACTTCCAAAAATGGCTAAAATGAAGGTTTGAGATTTTCCATAATAAAAAGTTTTTTAATGTTTAAAAATAAGTGTGTGAACATGTACAGGCTTTTTTTGCACACATACACAAGGTTAATAATCTAGAAGGCAGAATTACAATTTCTAATACTACTACTGGAGAATTAAAGAACAATTCTAAGTCAGACCACAGCTGGAATATACCTCTTGTTTGTACATTTGTATCCTTAAAGTTAGAGAGGAACAATGTGTAACACCTTCACATGCCTTCCTATATTTTGTACAGCATAGATATCTAATTTTTTAGCTTCCATGGTATCTCTTATAGAAGTCATAGTACTACTATATCTTAGACTCCACATTCACTATGAGCCCTAATAACTAAACCCAAGACCTTCTGGTGAATTTGATATGCTATAGTAAGGGTGTATTTTTTTTAGTAAATAAATCTGTAAAATGTTTTAATCTAAATTTCCACGCTATTGCAAATAAAGACACAGTTGTTGAATAAATGTATTTGTAGGTAATAGTAAAACACAGACGTTTTGGTAAGTGATATGTAATAAACAATTAGGTCAAATTAGCCATCACTGGAGGGATCAACAGTAATATGGCAGGCAGGGTGGGCCAAGGCCAGGGGGCCAATTAAGTAGGAAAAGGTCTGGCAATTATGCATCAAGTGCACAGAATCAGGCCAGGCAGGCAGGATTAGGAAGGTATCGAAAGATCAGATAAGCATTATCAACGATCCAGATTACATACAAAAAGAGTTAACTAGGTCTCAAATATGGAGGCAGGTAGGGTCCAAAACCCTGGAAGTCAGAAGACATCTGGGTAATATCTAAAGGCAAAGACTGAATATTCCTGCTCCCTTTTCATACTCTGCGCTTACTGCCTGTATGACTTTATCCTAATTAAGACAGAAGTACAAAGCTTCCCAAAAGATTCTTATAAGTAATATAATAGGAGTACTACCTACTGCTATCAATCTGTCCTTCATACACCAGGTTTTAAAATAATGGAAAATGTGCTATAAAAAGGTTAAAGTCAATTATATGAAGTTGCTTGATTTTCAGAAAATATTCTTTTTTTTTTGAGACAGGATCTTGCTCATTCACCCAGGCTGGAGTGCAGTGGCACAATCACGGTTCACTGCAGCCTTGATCTCCCAGGCTCAAGTGATCTTCCCGCCTTAGCCTTCTGAGTAGCTGGGACTACAGTCACACAACACCATCCTCCGTTTTTTTTTTTTTTTAAACGGATTGGGTTTCACCATGTTGCCCAGGTTGGTCTCAAACTCCTGGATCAAGCCTTGGCTTCCCAAAGTGCTAGGATTATAGGCGTGAGCCACCACACCCAGCTTCAGAAAATATTCTTAAGCATTTCTTTGATTCTTCAAATAAATACTGGGCACCACATGAAATACTTGAGATGCAACAAGTAAGACAGCCCCTGAGCTCTAGTTTAAGTGGGAAAGAGACAAACCAAGTACTATGATAGCATGAGCTTTGCCAAGATAGAGACAGAAAAGGTACTGCAGGAATAGACATGGGGAACATTAAGGAAACGATTGTGAGAACTGTTGAAATTACCTCATAAACTTTTGCAGCTTATATTCTGAGGCAAACATTAAAATCATCTTTCAATGTCTAAAATAGAATGTGTTTTGTGCCCCCAAAACATTCTAAAAATTCTTGGTTGCTATCATGGGGAAATATTGACTACTAAATTAGAATTATTACACCCGGAAATGTTTAGTAGCAAACAGGACATTAAGTTGCTTTAAAAAAAAAAAAAAATCAGCCATTTCTCACTTCATATCAAGATTTTTTTATACACTAAAGATTTTGTGGTTCCAGTTAAGAAGAGGCCTTTCAGTCTCAGAAATGACAAAAAATATCTTCCTTTGTTTTCTGACACTTATTGTGTAGGGTTATATTTACTAAGCTACTGGAATAATATTTTCATGTAGATATCACTGGTGAGATTCCTACTAACAATGAGTTAAGTACTATCTGGTCACATATATCTAGAGGTGCTGCAACTTGGAATTTCTGACAGGCTAAAGGACTACATGCTCCCTTGGCATTTCCCCAGACTAAGCCAGAGAACTGCATTCTCTGACATTCAAAGTAACAATAAATAGCAGCCTGGGAGGCTGGTCCCAGGGAAGAGAAGTGGTATATGGGCAGGATTCAGCCTGCAAACAAATAAGAGACCAACCATTATAGATTCCAATACCATTTGGGCTGCCATTTCACAATTACAGCACCACTCATATTCTTGTATTTTTGTCTGATCAACTGGGAAGTATAAAAGTATTAACTACTAACAAAGTACTGAAGCTTAGAAATTTAAGCAAAATCAAGAGTATCCTTCTGACAAGGTTATCAACATATACTTGTGTTCTTACAGGTCACTAGTAAGGAGAGTTAAGCTGGCAGGCCAGGAATCCCATATAACCTGAAGCCTATACCTCATGACAAGCACAGGAATGCTATTCTTCCTGTGTGCCTAGATCTTTGCAGCACAGATCCATCACTGTGACTTTTCCCAGATTCTGATGAAAAGCCAACTACACCTGAGAAGGCCAAAGCAAGCTAAGATGTACTCTCATCAAGCACGGAGTCCAGAATGTGTCCTTGGGTTGAACTGGGTCATTTGTTGAGTAATCAACCCCTCCCCCAATTTTTTGTTTGAACATCACAGTCTCCACTTCCTGAGGTAGCTGACCATCTCCAAAACAGTCCCACAGTTCCAGCAGCTCTGCTGCAGTTTTCACTGTCCTAACTACTCCCTGACACACCTCAAAAGCCACTATAATAGTCACTGAATGCATCCATCTCCAAGGTCGCCGCTGCATAGACATTTGTGCTATTCAAGTGTGTATGTGGCAAACATTGGTCTGTGAAGACTTTATTTTGCTCCTGCCAGCTTTACACAGAAACCTCCAGTATTAAAGACAAATAGTTATACATTCAGAATCTTTAAAGCTCCCTCCAAGGACATACTGCTTCATTAAATTCCCCAATATGCTTTTATTTGCACAGAGTGGTAACAAAAAAATAAAAGAGCTGATGTATATCATTTTTGCCACAGTTTTCAATAGAGTGAGCAGACCTGATGAAGTTGAGTAGCAATAAACTATGGAGGCTCTAGCCTTCTGTTCCTAGCATCTGCAAATAAAATCTTGTAATAGGATTTTGAAAGACATTGCCTGTCCTTTGGGAAGGCTCTGTCAAGGATCTGGAGTGCATAACTACTTACGGTTACCATAAGTAATCTGTTTCATTTGCTAAGCCTGGTGATGGCAATTCATTATGGAAAGGTAAAACTAAAAGCATGATTTTAACAGACAGTTAAAGGTAATAAGATACACTGCATGGAAAGATACAGGATTCTGTGGCCAACTGCTTTTCTTAGTTCATGAACTTTATGCTAAATCACAAACATGCATCCATTTAAGGAGAAAGGGGGAAATGGCAACTAGAGCTGCTTTGTAAGTTAGGTATTTATATAGTGACAGAAAGATCACAGAGAGATAAATTGCCAATGACTTCATTCTGCCTCCAGTTCCCCTGAAAAATAATTGTGGGCCTGTTACAAAGATGTCTCTCTTGCATCAGACTTCTCAATGACTGTCCTTCTTGTATATGAACACATGATAATTACTGGGCAGAGGCCAAGTTAATCCTGCTCTGCAACATAGCTAATAACATATTTTACCTCTATTATCAAAGAAACAATCAAAATATATACAGACAAGCCTTGCCTGCAATCCTCAGTCTATCTTGTCTTTCTCCTGAATCAGTGGTAATCAACCTTTATAATTTAAAATTAGTATTTAATTTTTTAAAATTATAGTTTTCATGGGCTTCATTTTTTTCCTATCACATCCTACAAGGGTCAGAATTTCTTCAGTACTTGATGATACCAAGGACAGACTGACAGACCAAAGCTCTACTTCGCACCTCCCATCTGCTACAGTATAGTCAGTTTCCAGACTGTTAATGGGTGTATTGACTTTTCTGGCTATGCTGTAACCATTTTTAAAAATTTCATGCATATGCAATATAAGATTCTTACTCCAATCTTGCTCTCTTTTCCATGATGGAACAGATAAAAATTGACTTATGGGCCAGGTGTGGTGGCTCATGCCTGTAATCCCAGCACTTTAGGAGGCCAAGGAGGGTGGATCACCTGAGGTCAGGAGTTCGAGACCAGCCTGGCCAACATGGTGAACCCCTGTCTCTACTAAAGATACAAAAAAATTCTCCAGGCATGGTGGTGGGCACCTGTAATCCCAGATACTCAGGAGGCTGAGGCAGGAGGTGGCAGTGAGTTGATATTGCACCACTGCATCCAGCCTGGGCAACAGAGCAAAACACCATCTCAAAAAAAAAAAAACAACAACACTGAGAACTGACTTATAATGACTTATACAGAAGTAACATAAAGATTGCACTGATCACAATATAGCAAATAGGTGGGCAGAATTTGGTAAACTTATGTTCTAAATCAAAATTAGTTATCTTTGCCAATTAAGATGTTTTTAGTTCACCACAGTCACGCACTGAAACAAATTATGTGTTCAGTTCTATGGCAGTGGCATAAAACTCTTAAGTGAACCAAATCCCTACCAGAGGAACCCATAAGGTGAACTAGGTTCCCTTCATTTGTGTTTCTACAGCACACTATGTAAATACCATCACAGTAATTATCATTCCATATTATAATTATTTATGTTTTCCCAGTAGATGACCTTTTTGATGGTAAGTGTAATGTGTCTATTTTTTGTTTAACCCAGGGATTAACAGTGTTTATAGAAAGCACTCAAATATTCTTCAAATGAAAACCTATTCCATGCAAAACAATGTGTACAGAAGCTTCCCCTAAACGGTTGCATATATAATGTTCAGTCTTCCCACTTTATCGTCTACTTGGGGACAGGGACTTGACTTTGTTAACTCCTATGTCCCCAATAGTTACCGCAGTTAGCACATAAATAGGCTCTCAGCACATTTATTTAGTGAATAAATAAACCAGGCTAGGTCTCTTACCATTGGAGTGGCATGATGTTAGAACAGACAGCCTTTACTGCTTCTCTTGCATGAGATTTTTTACCCAAAAAGTATCTATTGCATCATAAGCAGACTCCTTTTCCCGCAGATATTATATGGCTGGCATTTCCCAAAGATGTTTGTTAATGGATTATATGAGAAAAATTAATCCCATTTTAAATAAGTTTTGGAAATGCAGGTTAACGAAGTCCAGTCTTTCAAGTAGGATTTCTTTGAGCCTCTATTTTAAGATTCTCCAAAACATATTTGGTCACACACCCATTGGGGCAAGTGGTTGCAGACAATGCTGACCTCTCTCATTATATTTCTCGAAATCAGAGAATAAGAGTTCATAGTTAGGATACTACTCCCACTGAAAAACTTTCAGAATGCTGATAACACTGGTTAAGAAACTGAAAGCAATGTAAATTGGTTAACCACTTTTAGAAAGTAATTTGGCAATACATTTCAGAAGCCCAAGGAAATATTCCAAAATATTAAAATAGGACCAGGCATGGTGGCTCATGCCTGTAGTCCTAGCACTTTGAGAGGCTGAGGCTAGAGGATCACTTAATCCCAGGGGTTTGGGACCAGCCTGGGCAACATAGTGAGACCTCGTCTCTATCAATAATTAAAAAAATTAGCCAGGCGTGGTGGCACACACCTGTGGTCCTAGCTACTTGGGAGGCTGAGGTGGTAGAATCGTTTGAGCCCGGGCAGTGGAGGCTGCAGTGAGCCGTGATCACGCCACCGCACCCCCGCCTGGACGACAGAGCGAGACCCTCTCTCAAAACAAAAAAACAAACAAATAAAAAAACATTAAAATAGCTCCACATGTTCAATACAATGTTATTATGAGAGAAAAAATTACAAATTAACTATCCAATAATAGAAAATAAATCTACGACTGGGATATTAAACAGTCATAAAAATAATTATGAAGACTGTATAATACTATATAAAAACGATTATAATAAACAGTTGTGTTAGAAACATGGTTTGAAATTGTATCTATGCTCTGATTATACAAATATGCAAAGGAGAATATGCAAATATGTAAGCACTAGAAAGGGATGATGCAATTTTTAAGTAGTTTGATTTATAATGCATTTTTCCCATTCTGATTTCCATTAATGCTATTTAATTATGAAAGAAATAACATAGATATATAATACATGCTCCCATTTATCCAGATTACGCTTTTTCTACTTCCTCATTATATCGCCTATAAAAAGATACAGTATCAAAACCACCAGAAAATGTTTAAGTCATTTTACCTAACACTTACTGATGGGAGATTAGAACACCTCAAACTTCCTTAGAAAGCTGTATGCTGAGAATGCCCCAAGTAGGAGCAAGATTTTTCCTGAAGAATGCAGGAAAACTGGCAATTTAGAGAGGTAAACAGATGTGGAGAGGGAAAGGAACACAAACCTGGGTTTGAATTCTAGCTAGTCTTCTAAATAGTAGTATGATCAGCTGAACTGACCTCCCTACCTGCAAGGTAAGGACAACTACCCTACACCATGCATTGTTTTCAGGATAAATGATTTTAAGTTCCTAGGACTAGGCCCTAAATCATTGTTACGTCCTTTCCTAGTGGGATACAGGAAAATCTTCCCTATGAAGCATTAAAAAGAGTGAGTTCCCACAAATATTCATCTCAAACATCTTTAAGTTGTTCCCATACTGTACATATTATAAAATGTGTGTTTGAAAACTGAAAAACTAGTTGTAAGGGAAATACAACCAGAAGAAATGAATGAGTACACAGTTTTATAGGCAATTGTGTAAGAAACAAATTAATAGTAACTTTCAAATGACAATACAATGAGAAAAACTGAAATGCCTTTTTTATAGCTTAAATTTTCCACCCAGCTTTATTGAGGTATATAATTGAGTAGTAAAAAGTATATATATTTAAGGTGTACAACATGATGTTTTGATAAACATACAGACCGGGAGGTCTTAAAGTTTTAAAGGAAGTTGAAGGAAACTTCAATTCTGAAACCCGTAATCAACCAAACTATTAAAAATCCATTCATTCAATAAATAACTTATTATCATATGAAAGGAAGGGTGCTGAAGCTTAAGAGATTCAGCTACTTCACTTTCACCTTTCTGCTGTTCTCTTGCTAATTTACCTTCCTTATCTCTGGGTTCTACCTTTTCTGTCCTCCCTTTCATATTTTATTTTATTTATTTTTTAAAGACAGAATCCCGTTCTGTCACCCAGGCTGCAATGCAGTGACACGATCATAGCTCACTGCAGCCTCAAACTTCTGGGCTCAGGTAATCCTCCCACCTTAGCCTCCTGAGTAGTTAGGACTACAGGCATGCACTGCCATACCTGGCTGATATTGTTATTTTTTGTAGAGATGGGGTCTCGTTTATGTTGCCCAGGCTGGTCTCAAACTCTTGGACTTAAGTGATCCTCCTGCCCTGGCCTCCCAATGTGCTGGGTTTACAGGCATGGGCCACTGTGTCTGGTTGTCCTCCCTTTTATAACACAACCCATTTGAGCTCGTAATTGAGGGTTGGCGAAATTATAGGAAAAGCTGCACATATTAAGGTAGAAAAAGATTATAGATCAATCAAAATTAAGACTGTTACCAAAATGATGTTTTATACAAGTACTTAAAGTGACTGTGTAACACTAAATCATAATACCACACAAAGAGACAGATTTAGCTAATATCGTTGAGCATATTCCATGTGCCAGACATTTTGCCTGCATTAACTCATTTATTCTTCAGAACAAGTGTTATGAGGTTGATGTTGTTATTATTCCCATTTTACTGATGAGGAATAAGGGGGTTAAGTAATATGCCCAAGTCAAATGGTCAGTACGTACTACAGCAGGAATGTGAACCAGACAGTTGGGCCAGGACCCATGACACTTTGCTGTGCTCTGTTTACTGTGGTTAGCATATCCTGTGTAGACACTGTGGAATGAACTATGTGGAAAAAAGGAGGGAAAAGAGGAAAATGAGAGGCATAAGAATCGCAGCAAAAATATCGCAGTACATTCTACAGTTTATCTAAAAAAAAAAATTTTTGAGACAGGGTCTCACTCTGTCACCCAGGCTGGAGTGCAGTGGTGCAATCTCGGCTCATTGCACCCTCTACCTCCCAGGTTCAAGTGATTCTCCCACCTCAGCCTCCCAAGTAGCTGGGACCATGGGCACATGCTACCATGTCTGGGTAATTTTTGTATTTTTAATAGAGATGGGGTTTCATCATGTTGGCCAGATGGGTGTCAGGCCTCTGAGCCCAAGCTAAGCCATCATATCCCCTGTGACCTGCACGTATACATCCAGATCACCTGACGCAACTGAAGACCAAAAAAGAAGTGAAAATAGCCTTAACTGATGACATTCCACCATTGTAATTTGTTTCTGCCCCACCCTAACTGATCAATGTACTTTGTAATCTTCCCCACCCTTAAAAAGGTTCTTTGTAATTCTCCCCACCCTTGAGAATGCACTTTATGAGATCCACCCCCGCCCGCAAAACATTGCTCCAAACTCCACCACCTATCCCAAAACCTGTAAGAACTAATGATAATCTACCACCCTTTGCTGACTCTTTTCGGACTCAGCCTGCCTGCACCCAGGTGAAATAAACAGCCTTGGCCGGGCGCGGTGGCTCACGCTTGTAATCCCAGCACTCTGGGAGGCTGAGGCGGGTGGATCACGAGGTCAGGAGATCGAGACCACGGTGAAACCCCTTCTCTACTAAAAATACAAAAAATTAGCCAGGCGTGGTGGTGGGCGCCTGTAGTCCCAGCTACTCGGAGAGGCTGAGGCAGGAGAATGGCGTGAACCCGGGAGGCGGAGCTTGCAGTGAGCCGAGATTGCACCACTGCACTCCACCTGGGCGACAGAGCGAGACTACATCTCAAAAAAAAAAATAAATAAATAAATAATAAATAAATAAATAAATAAATAAACAAACAAACATCCTTGTTGCTCACACAAAGCCTGTTTGGTGGTCTCTTCACACGGACGCGTGAGACAGTGGGTAAATTTTTTTTTTTTTACATGGTTAACTTTTTCTTACAGGAAAATTATAGGTCAGAACCAAGAATAATATGTTATTAACATATTTTGTCTTTTGGTTTCAAAGGTAATTTCCAAATGTCCAAATATTACTCTTGATATTTGAAGAAAACACCTGCAGTGATATTTAACAGGTAGAAACAAACTGTTGTTTCCTCCAAGCCATCTGTAACTTCCACCTAAATTCTGTAAAACACTTGATTGTATTTCAAAAACAATAATACTTAAAGTGCTACTATTAAAAAAAATCACATACAATGCCCATCAACTGACGAGTGATTAAACACAATAGGTACATCCATGCCGTAGAATATAATTTTGCAATAAAAAGGAATGAAGTAGTAATACATGCTACAACATGAATGAACCTTGAAAACATTCTAAGTAAAAGAAACCAGGCACAAAGCCCATATATTATATAATTCAATTTATATGAAATACCCAGAATAGGCAATAGAGACAGAAAGTGGGAGTTGAGAGGCAATGGGGAATGACTGCTAATGGGTATGGGGTTTCTTTTGAGGTGATAAAAATGTTCTAAAACTGATTGTGGCGGTGGCTATACAACTCTATGAACATACTAAAAATCATTTTGTATGGTATATGAATTATATCTCAATAAATTTGTTATATGTGTAAAAGAAATCACATTAAAACACTTCAAAGGGTCCACATTGGCCACTTCACCTGCAGAGTTCTGCTGACTTCATGAGAGACTCCATATGAACACTTTTCATGCAGCTACCGCATCAGATATACGAGATGAAAGTGGAAGGTCTTTAAGGTAAAGACTTGAGTAATGATGAAATTTGATGAACAAAAGCATGTTTCTGAGAAATCAGAAGTTACTAGAATTACTAGATAAGCTGCTGACTTTCAATCCCTCTGTAGGCAACACAAGGGAAGAGGGTAAATAATGTTGCAGACAACTAAAATATAACATAAAATAGATCTGAGTTAGAAAAATCATCTTATAGAGACCAAAGGACTCACGTGACAAGGCAAAACCAGACTGCAGTATAAACACAGCTACAGAAAGATTGTACTTGTCAGGACCGGGTGCAGTGGCTCATGCCTATAACCCCAGCACTTTGGGAGGCTGATGTGGGAGGATTGCTTGAGCTCAGAGTTCAACACCAGCCTGGGCAACAAAGTGAGACCCCATCTCTTAAAAAAAAAAAAAAAAAAAAAAAAAGACTGTATTTGTCAGAAAATAGGAAATGGATAGGGCAGGTAGATACATATACTATTTACTTAGCACCCATTAGGTGCCAGGATTTGTACCTGGGTAGTTATAGTGAAAAATAAAAGTGTGACAGATAAACCTTGATACTGCCCTCCCAAACTGTGTTGGGGAAAGGGTCCTAGAAGAGTGAACTCTGGCACCCAGCTTCTCATGCAGACGTGATTTTATTGCTGAATAGACAATTCAGGCTACTGAACTGAGGCTGCACCGTGGGTCATCCAGCCTACTCCCCTTCCCTTCATCTGATTCCATGTCATCAGGCAACCTTCTGACTGTGCTCTTGCCTTCCATAGGTTGACAAGTAGAGTGCACAACATAACTACAGAGCTATAGAAAAATAAAGCAATAGAGCAATGGAGCTTATTGCAATTACAGACACTTGGGAAGAATATATACAGACTAAGCTGCTAACACTTGCTATCTCATAAGGTGGAATGAGAAAGGACTCATACATATTGGGATTGGATTTTTTAAAAAATAACCATACTACTTTTCTATTAAGAATAAATGTAATAGTTCTTAAATAATAATAATTTGGCTTTACTTTCATGCTTACCAAACTGACAAAAAATTTCTGGTCTGCCTGTCAGTTGATTCTTTAATAAATTAGCCTTCTGGGTTGATAGTTGCGTCTTATGATGTAGTTTTACATGAATTCTACATTAAGAGAAGAGTACACTTTAAATCTAGCAAAATTAAGTTCTAAGTCTCCAAAGACCCAGAGCTTTGTGGATTCCACACTTAGCAGAGCCTCTTCACAGCCATCAGCTGGCCTTCCTTGGTAAAACCTAAACCACACCAAGTACTTCCCATTCAAATTCCACAAGCAGAAAATATTAAAGAACTACAATTTAGACCGTTTCCAGAGAATTTCTCCTAGCATTTCAGTATAATTTACAAATAAGCAGCTCTTAGATCTGCAGGCTTGCCTTACTATCTTTGGATAAAACAAGGTTGTTTCTCCACAATCAACCAACCTTCAGCACCCTCTCCATGCCCGGAAATAGATCAGAACCATGGAGGAAGTCCTAGGAACGTGAGAGTGCTGAGTTTAACCTGGCCTTACAATTTGGGTCCAAAGTCCAATTAAACTCCCACCTGTGGCCCAAGGTTTAAAATTAAAGGTTGAAGTACCCTGCAGCAGGGGCCACTGAATGTGCACTGACATTTCAGCATCAGATAACCAGCTGACCTTCAGCTACCCCTAAGTATGACCAATGGGTTATCTCCAAGTGACTGCTGTATATGAAGATGATATATTGTCACAAAACCCCCAAATCCTCCTTCTTTGCAAATTCCAACTATTAAAAAATCAAGACCTGCCAGGCGCAGTGGCTCATGCCTGTAATCCCAGCACTTTGGGAGGCTGAGCAGGGGTGGATCATGAAGTCAGAGTTCAAGACCAGCCTGGCCAACATGGTGAAACCCCGTCTCTACTAAAAATACAAAAATTAGCCGGGCATGGTGGCACACGCCTGTAATCCTAGCTACTCAGGCGGCTGAGGCAGGAGAATTGGTTGAACCCAGGAGGCAGTGGTTGCAGTGAGCCAAGATCGCACCACTGCACTCCAGCCTGGCTGACAGAGCAAGACTCCATCTCAAAAAAAAAAAAAAAAAAAAAAAAAATCAAGACCCAATCAATTATTAAGAAGGAGGTAGAGAAGAAAATAATACAGAGGACTCAAACATCAAATTGACAGTCTGATCAGTAAGACTATTGCAGTCCTTTCCAACTTTGACATTCAATGGTTCCATGATCAGCAAACATTCACAAGAAAACATATGGGCACACCAGAAGCTGAGTTTAGGAAAACCAGCTAAAGATCAAAAGTGATTAGACACACTCAAATAAGTGAGGGGGAACACTGAATCATCAAATTAATAGCTCTACAAATGAGAGATACTAAACTTGTTCTTAAAAAAAGGAACCAAGAAAAATGAATGCTAATAAGCCTAACATGAATAAGTAAATGCTCTAAAAACACAGGTATCTGTAAACCTGCACACCAAATGAGTCATTAAGACATCCCACTTGTAAAGCCAGGTCCCAAGCTCAGACAGACCTTGACTGGTTTGTATACAATTACGGCAATTCATCTTGCCCACCAGCCAGTCTTCTATGTGTCTGTTAAAGCTACTTTTCTCACAGTGTAAAATTAATCTGTGTTAATCCCACAAAAGTAACTATTTTCTTCTCTCCTAAGTCTCTGTACCCCATCCCACTCCATGTCAATTGGTTCTTTCTGTACTGCCCTAAGTAATGATTCTCAATCACAGGCTTCAAATAACTATACAACTTAAACAATATGGCTCCCAAATTCACAAAGTCTTTATTACTCTGAAACCCAGTTAAATCCTGCTTCTTTCCACAAAGTCCACCCAAGAATAAGCTGATCTTCTATTAGAACTACAGATGCAATCACAAAGGAACAACCCATTTTAAGATGGCACATGTAAGCCTGGGTTACCAAATGACCAGCTAGTAGTCATCCACTGTGGAATAAAAAGTGAAAGCCCCTGATGGAAGCCCTATGTCAACAAACATGGCAAAGGACCCCAAGCCTCTATACCTTCAAACCTCCCTTCCTGACGATATCATGTCTGCCTGGCCCCTATGAGACACATCCTTTACAAAAAGATATCACCTGAGTCGTCACTCCTAGACACAACCCTTCATGCACTCATATACTACCACTGCCTCCATGACTCATCTTTCTGGTGACCACATTTATGAAAACTATTATAGGCAATAATTAAACAATATGAAAAAGATAGTAAAAAACAAAGAGAAAGACTATAAGCACCCTACCAAGGAAGAGGCATGTGCCACTGCCAAGAATATCATAGGTTTCACAAAGAGAAGCCACCAGAGGAACATCTCTGTTCTGGTCCAGAGCATTTGCCTAGCAACACCCCTCTCCTTAATCTTCAGCCACTGTATGACTTTGTTCCCAAAGAGGCTGCTCCTAGGGTAGGCCCCAGCCACCCTACAGGGGTTTCTCTACTGAGAGCATCTGCGGGTCCAGCTCCCTGTCAAGGTGCTCTCCATGACAACAGTGAACTTTTTGCTCTGTTATGTCTACCTTATGCTTCCTGGGGAAGGCAACTACAAAAAGGAATGTGCTCTGGCCTGCGAGTCACAGGTTCACCTCAGTGGGCTGGGTGATCTTGAGAGGGTTTCTCAGCATGTTCTGCCATGCCTGTGTCATTTGTGTGCTGCAGTGAGCTCACATTGGCTCACACCAGCTCATGAGAGACAACCTTGCACATTTCTTCCTAACTTCTGCTCATGGATTTTACATCATAGCTTAAAATCAGTCATAGTGGGAGTATATACACCATGGAAGTCAGCAAATGTAGCAAATCTGGATTTCTTTTCTTCACTTGGAGAGCTGGTTATTAAACACCAATACAACACTACTTGTGCCTCAGTTTGTTACCCAATTTTTCTTTTTGTGGAAACAGAAATTTTTGTACAGCCAAATCAACTTGACTTTAGACCTTGTCTCAATGCTTTTAAGCTCTTCAGCTATTTAATACTGTTTTCTTCTATTAATACCTGTTTATGGTTTCATGGAATTTATTTTGACGTATAGTGTGAGTAATACTCATTGTTAATTCAGAATTGCTGATTTAACAAATAATAAATTCTTATTTATACCATGGTCTATGTTAGACTATTATCTTCCATTAACTTTGGGTCAACAACAAAATAGCAACTAACATTTTTTTGAGTATTTCCCATGCACCAGCAATTTGCTCAACTCTTTATCTCATTTAATCCCACACTTTACAGGTGAGGAAAGTTATCCTTGAAGAGATTAGGTACCTGGGCCATAGTCAGGTGGCTGATAAATCATAGTTATACCTGGAATTCTGTACTCTACCTCTAATATCTCAACTCATGACCATTACTGCTAAACTGCAACACAGTGTTGACCACTATTTTTAAATTTTATTTTATATTAGTCCTCCCTTTATGCTTCTTGCTTAGAATCATTTTGTCAATTTTACTCAAATCATGTTAAATTTAATTGGAACAATGACATCTCAATATTCTAGTTTTTGAATTCAGAAACGTTATGTCCCTCTAGTTCATTTATTTATTTTAAAAACCTCAAGAAAAGTTTTATAGTTTTATAGTTGTCTTCATTTCAATTGGACATATTTGTTAGGGTTATTTCTAATTTTATATTTGCTAAAACT
The DNA here is from genome assembly GCF_009828535.3 of Hylobates moloch. Taxonomy (NCBI): domain Eukaryota; kingdom Metazoa; phylum Chordata; class Mammalia; order Primates; family Hylobatidae; genus Hylobates; species Hylobates moloch. Next base: position 77,410,892 of record NW_026652285.1, on the reverse strand, counting down.
TTGATAAATAGGATTTTTTTACCCTACATGTTTCTAACTGGTTATTGCTAACACTTGAGAAAGTCACTGATTTTTGTATACTTACCAAATACAGCACTTATAATTTTTAGTTGATTTTCTTTTTTTTGTATTTTATCTCCTTTCAGATCATTATACTTACTTTGGTATTGTGGATTACTGCACGAGTTAGAACTTCTAGAACAATGTTAATGGTGATAGAAGGTTTATATATTCCTGATGTAAACTGAAGATGCTCTACTGTATCACTGTCGAGTACAAGACTGACTTGTTGGTTTAAGACAGTGGATCTTATTAAAGATACAGTTTTCTCGGCCAGGCGCAGTGGCTCACGCCTTGTAATCCCAGCACTTTGGGAGGCCGAGGTGAGTGGATCACGAGGTCAAGAGATTGAGACCATCCTGGCCAACATGGTGAAACCCCATCTCTACTAAAAATACAAAAATGAGCTGGGCATGGAGGTGTGCACCTGTAGTCCCAGCTACTCAGGAGGCTAAGGCAAGAGAATGAGCTGAACCCGGGAGGCGGAGGTTGCAGTGAGCCGAGATTGTGCCATTGCACTCCAGCCTGGGCAACACAGTCAGACTCTGTCTCAAAAAAAAAAAAAAAAAAGATAAAGTTTTCTCTTCCTAGTTTTAAAATGGCTTAAAAAAATAGATGTTGAGTTTTTCAAATGTTTTTTTGAGCATATTATTAAAATACCTTAAGGTTGTTCTTACTGAATACTTTTTTTTTTTTTTTTTTTTTGGTGGAGATGGAGTCTTGCTTTGTTGCCCAGGCTGAAGTACAGTGAGATCTCAGCTCACTGCAAGCTCCACCTCCCGGGGAATACCTATTTTATTTTTATTTTATTTATTTATTTATTTATTTTTGAGACGGAGTCTCGCTCTGTCACCCAAGCTGGAGTGCAGTGGCGCGATCTCGGCTCACTGCAAGCTCCGCCTCCTGGGTTCACGCCATTCTCCTGCCTCAGCCTCTCCGAGTAGCTGGGACTACAGATGCCCGCCACCACGCCCGGCTAATTTTTTGTATTTTTTAGTAGAGACGGGGTTTCACCGTGGTCTCGATCTCCTGACCTCGTGATCCGCCCGCCTCGGCCTCCCAAAGTGCTGGGATTACAAGCGTGAGCCACCGCGCCCGGCGGGAATACTTATTTTAAACTGAAAAATCCTAGACTATCAATAAGGAGGTAGATCTGAGTTTGGTTCCCGGGTTGAAGGGCAAATCTAAGGAGTCCTAGGTCAGCAGCACAGTTTGTTCTGCTGCAGTGTGTTTCTTTGACAGGCATTACCTCATATCTGACTGGCAACAGATGAATGCTGTTGGCATAATGGTGAAGTTACATTGGCTCATGTGCAATTTTTCTCAGCATAATAATGTTTTCAAGCAGAGACAAGTCTTCTCATGATTAAAGAGAAAGCCTTGGCAATATAAGATGACCTTAAAGGCGGAAAAAAAAGCTGAAAGTCTACAGAAGTGACTTACTTTAGCATATGTGGTAGTTGATTCAGTGGCTTCAAAAACCACTAGACTTTCCTTCTAAGTTATCTGGCAAAGCTGCAAATGCAGATGAGAAAGCTGCAAATACGGCCAGGCACAGTGGCTCATGCCTGTAATCCCAAGACTTTGGGAGGCTGAGGTGGGTAGATCATTTTAGGTCAGGAGTTCGAGACCAGCCTGGCCAACATAGTGAAACCCAGTCGCTACTAAAAATTCAAAAAGGCCAGGCGCAGTGGCTCACGCCTGTAATCCCAGCACTTTGGGAGGCCAAGGCGGGTGGATCACGAGGTCAAGAGATCGAGACCATCCTGGTCAACATGGTGAAACCCCGTCTCTACTAAAAATACAAAAAATTAGCCAGGCGTGGTAGCAGGTGCCCGTAGTCCCAGCTACTCGGGAGGCTGAGCAGGAGAATGGCATGAACCCGGGAGGTGGAATTTGCAGTGAGCTGAGATCGCACCACTGCACACCAGCCTGGGCGACAGAGTGAGACTCCGCCTCAAAAATAAATAAATAAATAAATAAATAGAAAAAGAAAAAAAAATTAGCCAGGTGGTAGTGGCACACCTATAATCCCACCTACTCAGGAGGCTGAGGCAGGAGAATTGCTTGAGCCTGGGAGGCAGAGGTTGCAGTGAGTGGAGACAGCGGCACTGCACTCCAGTCTGGGTTACAGAGTGAGACCCTGTCTCAAAATAAAAAAAAAAGAAGGCTGCAAATACATTCCTCCCTCTATTAAAACAAGGGATTAAGAAGGCTATATGCTGGATCAACTTTTCAATTTTTATCCAAATGGTCTCTATTGGAAGCAAAATACCCTCTAACACCTATTAAAGAAGAAAGCATGAGCCCCAGGGCTTACAGCTACATAGAATTTTCTGACTGTGATACTGGAAACAAGTACCAGTTAGAGTTGACTGCGCTGGCTCTTGTTTTATTTTGTTTTTTAGTACCCTTGTGTCAACAACAGAACTGCCACTAACATTTTTTGAGTACTTCCCATGCACTACTTGGTTACATGGGAAGGACCAAGCCCTATTAGGCTACTTGGTTTACAAAGTTCCTCAGTTTTAATTGGTCCGTCCCAGCTCCCATCAGCCCTATTGTTTTCAGCGCCTGATTTGCAAGCATGGGTTGTTTATTGTATTTTTCAATTATTGTTGAGGCTTCCATTTTATTCTGTTTTTGTTTGCTTGTTTTTTCCAGGTTCACCTATACGGTGTGGCAGCAGAAACATTTGGGTCCCCACAGAACCACTGGATCTTGTGCCACCTGCTGACCAGAGTGTGGCCTGCTTGAGATTTGAGATTTTCTTTGAAACCCAGTTAGCTAACAGGCACGAGTACCTGCCATCAGGGAATCTAAGACACTTGATTTAAACACTGAAAAGTTTAAATCATTATCATGAATGGAGTAACTGCAGCCAAAGTGAGGGGTGTGCAAATTTCTGAAGTGTATTTGAGAGATGAGGCTGACCACACTCAAGTTCCATTGTCTCATCCACAACACACATCTATTACCAACTCCTGATATTCTACACAACCTGCTCCACCAACAGCCTTCCCTACTTCAGTAAACAGTAATTCCACCTTCAGGTGTTCAGACTGAAAACCTTATTGCCACTTTCTCACAGCATCTATCCAGTTCATCAGAAAATGCTGATGGCTCTGTCTTCCAAATATGGCCAGAATCTGACCACGTCCTATCAGTTCTCCACTGCTACCACTCTCGTTCAAGTCACCATTATCTGTCACCTCTATTACTGCAATAGCCTTCTATCTGCTTCCACTCATGTCCCCTCAACACTAGTTTCAATAATGTGATCGGAAAGTCAGATCTTATTATTCCTCTGCTCGAAACCCCATAATATCTTCCTGTCACATGCAGAGCAAAAGTCAAGTCTTTATAATGGCTTGGAACAACACCCTAGATGCTTGGGCACAAAATAGCCTGGAGCTGCTGTTCCCTTCCTTCCACTTCTCAGACCACTCTGGTTTTCTTGATGCTACTGAGCTCTCAGGATTGCCTCCTGACTTTTGCACTTGCTATTCCTTCTGCCTGGAATGTTCCTTTCTTAAATATCTAGTTTGTTTGCCCCCTCATCCCAGTGAGGCTTTTCCTGACAACCCTATTGTAAACTGCAGACACACACACACACACAGCTCCCCATCCCCGTTTCCTAACTTAATTTTCTCCAAAGCAGTACATATCTTCATCTGCTATACTGTATATTTTACCTGTGTCTCTGTTTAGTACTCTTAAAAAATAAGCTTGGTGTTTGCTGTATCCCCAGTACATAGAATAGTTCCTAGGGCATAGAAGTCTCAAAAACTACCTACTGAATGAATGAATCAAGTTCACTGCATGATGTGATGAAAGCAGTGACAGATTGAGATTGTGACTCTTCAGTCACCTTAATCTTCACAAATCCAAGAAATATTTGAAGAGCTGTATAGAAGTTGACTTTATTTTAATGCAGTCATATGGCTAGGCTGTGAAAACCTGTTCAAGAGATTTATTAAGCTGCTTCCTCAGATCAAGGACACTTGTAATTAAAGGGCTTGGAGTGGCTCAACTTGTCAGACCCCCCCTGGTGACTCTAAGATTGTTCTTCCGGGCAGGCGCACAGGCGTGGAGGCTCACGCCTGTAATCCCAGCACTTTGAGAGACCGAGGCGGGCAGATCACCTGAGGCCAGGAGTTCGACACCAACCTGGTCCAACAAGGTGAAACCCCGTCTCTACTAAAAATACAAAAATAAGCCAGGCATGGTGGCAGGCACTTGTAATCCCCGCTACTAGGGAGGCTGAGGCAAGAGAATTGCTTGAACCCAGGTGGCGGAAATTGCAGTGAGCCGAGATCGCGCCACTGCACTCCAGCCTGGGTGACAGAGCGACACTCCGTCTCAAAAATAAAAAAATAAAAAATTGTTCTTCCATGATGTGACAAGACATCTGAACACACCAAAACTGAAACTACAGGGGGAAAAAGCAGTAGCACTGCTGATATGATCAAGGAAACACAAGTGTTCTGATTCAAACCAGACATGTGTATCAAGTAAGTGGAGACTGCATTCATTTTTCATAAGCTGACCAACCCTCAAACTCAACAGAATCACTATATTTAAAACTCAGAGAATATTTCCTAGAACTCAATTTCAAAAGAAGGTTACAAATTTTATAAGGGAATCAAACTTTCATTGTCTGTGTTTACCTCCAAGGTGGATCCCTCAGAGACAGGCCTGAATTACCAAGCATTTATCCCATTGCATGGCTCACATTTTCATGAACAAAATGCAAGAGCTGAAAGCAAAATATGACCAATGAAAACTCAATATTCATGACATTCTGAAGATGAATTTACTAAGCTTAGAGCTATCCCAAAACTTCTGACATGCACTCAACTTTGCAACGTGTTTACAACCCCTGATGCTGTAAAACACATTATTTTCCATGAAAGAGCTGAAATCAAAGCTGAAGCTACCATCTGTATGTAAATCTACCATTACAACAAATTGAGATAGTCCTCCCTAATACATGCTACAGTTGTAGAGTATAGTTGTTTCTTAAACACCACTTTCCTGTCAAGACTAGCTCCAAGCCTTTAACTTTGTACTTCTGAAGAAAAAAATTTATTATTTTTCAAACTGACTTCAAATTAATTTTGAAATCATAATACTATTGAACTGTTTTATATCATTATTGTTAAGAATTTAAACTTCACATGGGTCCACATGTGTGGATTTCAAATTATATAATTCATTGCTCTAAAAGTACAGGTGCTTACTTTTCAATAGGATCAAGGTTATGAAAGATAAAAACGCCTGAGAAACTCACAGATTGGAATGGATGAGATAACTAAGAGTTCCCGGCTCTACTACAAAGAAGCTACTACATGACATAGGCAAATCACTTAACCCTATGTGTGCCTTATTTTCCTCACCTGTAACAGTTGTGAGCTTAACCACAGTATATGTAAAATACGTCTCACTACATATAGCAAATAAGCAAACAATGGATACATAGTTGTGTTACTGTTATTGACTCTACCCATACTGTTCAACAATATGTTATTAAATTCTGGGCAGAAGAACTTGTTTCATGATCAGAATGATAGGGCCTCATCCTATGCTTCAAAAGATTCAGTATTTCTATAGGTAGGTGACATGAAACACTTAGGTAACAATACCCAAGGTAATTTATGCTGTGTTCAGAGAAAGGGGTGGTCAGTGCGGACTGAAGAGGAAGGCTTCTTGAAAGGAGGGAATATGAACTAGCTCATCAGGATAGGATTCGGATAGGAGGAAGAAAAATTCCAAACAAGAACATCGTAAGTAAAAGCAGTGAGGCAGGAGTAAAGATGCTCATTCAAAAAGGCCAATACATCTCCACCAGTACAATTCTTGTTCAGTGACAAAGGCCAGGAGTAAACTGAGGGCACAGTCCAGGGGGAACTTTGAATCTAATGCTGATAGAAAAGATATATTGCAAAACAGAATCAAAGTGGAAAAGGAGTAGCTTCATATTGCTTAAGGGGAACATCTGGTAAAATGCGAATTAGTGGTTTATCTAGTGAATGAATGAATAAAGAGTTTGCTATAATGAGCATAAGCAAAACCTCGCTGATGGATATATCCTTTACTCTTTTTTTTATTGGCTTTATTCCCTACTTTTCCCTCTAACATCAATGTCAGTATTACTACCCTACCCTGTCTTTAAGTACCATGAAACATATTTATACGCATAAAGAAATAATAAACTACAGAACTATCATATTCATTAACATGTGACTGTGTGGGTGTGTAAAAGCAGAAGACAACAGGGTGGAAGGTTCCTTGCAACTTAAAAATGCTGTTTCATCTCTAAAGAGCATCACAGCCAGGGAAAGTAGATTATTATTAATCCTACTAAGAGAAAAAAAAATCAGACATATATTGTTGAGGAAAAAAGCAAAAACAGTGATTTTAGAGCAATACAAAACTGCTTAATGAAGTATGATATGGCTATGTACAATGGTATGAACTGTCACTGCTCTGTGACTGCAGGTAAAAAAATAAACTCAGACAATATACACAGAACATAACATTTGCTAGTAATGGACTCACATCTTCAAGATTCCTACTGCTTGAATGAAATTCACTCAGTTGCAATTTTACACAAATCATCCACCATGAAATGATATAAGAGCCCAGCATCCTGAGTTTACATATGAATTTTTCAAATCAATCCTGTTCAATAAGAACTAGAAAAAAGCAAAAAAGGAAAAATACAGCTTGTAAGCATTAATAAAAGCCAAATGTAATCCACTCATCTCCACAGTCTACATGAACCATGTTGACAATAAGGAATAACATCCACCCCCTTCTAATTCACCAATAACTCTATGTTTTAGGAATAGATTTTGGTCACTCATACTCTAATCAAACTTACTGTAATAAAAATTATCGGGCTGGGCGTGGTGGCCCATGTCTGTAATCCTAGCACTTTGGGAGGCCGAAGCAGGTGGATCACCTGAGGTCGGGCGTTCGAGACCAGCCTGGCCAACATGATGAAACCGTGTCTCTACTAAAAATACAAAAATTAGCCAGGTGTAGTGGTGGGCACCTGTAATCCCAGCTACTAGGGAGGCTGAGGCAGGAGAATTGCTTGAACCTGGGAGGCGGAGGTTGCAGTGAGCCAAGAGCGCGCCACTACACTCCAGCCTGGGTTACAGAGCAAGACTTCATCTCAAGGAAGAAAAAAAAAATTATATAGATATATATGAAAGAAAATTAAACGTACTGAATGAAATTATTTTAACATTATACTTAATGTGGCATAAAATAATATTTACTTTTCTTTTTATTACCTACTTTCATGCATGTGTCACAAGAAAGGCTAGAGGCTTTGAATTTGCTTATATCCCTTAGCAGATGAGGAGACCTACTTTCAGCATTTGTGCTAGCCAATGCTGCACAAATTGAATTTTTTCAACTGACCAGTAGGCCATTCATCAACCTTAAGTGGAATTTGGGATACCTAAAAAATAGAGGAAAGAAAATAATATAAGACCTGTGTTCTAATTCCAACTCATTTGCTTACTAGCTAAATAATCTCAGATCTTTAACCTTTATGAATCAGCTTTTTCACCTGTAAAGAGAATAGTGATACCTAATACATACGGCTTTTTTTTTTCTCTCAGCCTTTCTCAAAGGTATATAAGTTTGTTCTTGATGGTGGTTCCAGATTTTCTGCATTGAGGGACACATGCAGTTCTGATTGGAAGGAGGTACATGAACATGCCTCTGCATAGCACTGCATTGAAGATTATGAAAAGATTAACTGTCCTATCAAAGAATGGGGACTTGACGGAGATACTGAGGAGTTAAATATCTCCCAAGCCCCTCTCCTTGATCCCGACACTGCCTGTTGCGGTGATTACATAATTACAAAAAGGAAAAGTGAGGTAGGAGATATAAAGAAGACAAAAAAAATGAATATCCACAGTACAGACTCATGTAAGGTGTACAATTTAAAAATTATGTATTTTCTCCTTTTGATTAATTCAGTAGAAAGAGTCCAGCCTTCTAGATTTTCTTGGGAAAATTAAACCCTTTTATCAGAATTCAATTCAACTCAACTTTGAACTCTTATTATATGCAAGCTACTCTATTAGATACTATTGAAGATGAGGAAAAAATAAAAATAGACTCTTGCTTTCAACTAGTATGTAAAAGATAACAAAATAATTTCTACACCAGAGAAACAAAAATATTATGAGACCAAAGTACAGACTTCCATAACCCTAAAGCTAGCATTTAAGATCACAATCAGGCCAGGCACAGTGGCTCACGCCTGTAATCCCAGCACTTTGGGAGGTCGAGGCAGGAGGATCACCTGAGAGGTCAGGAGTTCGAGACCAACCTGGCCAACATAGCAAAACCCTGTCTCTACTAAAAATACAAAAATTAGCCAGGTGTGATGGCAAATGTCTATAATCCCAGCTACCTGGGAGGCTGAGGCAGGAGAATCACTTGAACCTGGGAGGTGGAGGTTGCAGTGTGCTGAGATTGCACCACTGCACTCCAGCCTGGGCGACAGAGTGAGACTCTGTCTGAAAGAAAAAAAAGAAAAAGATCATAATCTACCTTTCTGGCCAGACTTCACACTAGAGATAAACACACACTCCAGCCATCCCAAACCACTTTTGCCAAACACATTACACATTTCACACTTCTATATGTTTGCTCGTACCATTCCTGCAGACTAGAGTTCCTTTACTGATATTCCAATGAAGTCATTATTCATGCTTTAAGACCAAATTCCATTCCTTTTCCTTCCACCCACTTGGAATTAAGGGAGGTAATTTAGGGCGAAAAAAGATACAAGAGAACATAGGAGAGGAATGAAAGATTCTGTACCAGAGAAACAATAAGATAAGTGAGAGTAAGGATTTGTCAGAACCTTCTAGAAAACCATCATTCCATGCTATACAGAAAATTAACAAGCCTAACAAGGTCTGACAGAAGGAATCCAAGAGGTGAGAGAAAACCTGTCAAGATTATGGGATAACAAGAAAACCTGCAGCAGAAATTTGAGAAATGTGTCCAGGAATTATAAAACAGAAGGACTTAAAGCCAGGCTTGGTCTTTTCATCTATTAGTCCAACAGGAAAGAAGTGTGTGAAAGTTAACCACTGATTACACAGATGGCATCAAAGAACAGAATTTAGTTTTTACCGTTTTAAGATGCTGCAAAGATTAAGCACTTAACCCTAGAAGAGGGAACCTAATTAAGTCTGGAAGAATGCCTTTGTTCAGAAACTGGCCTGTCTCATCCAAACGGCTCTGAACTAAAAATGGAGAGGTAGAAAGAAACAATGTAAGCTGATACAATTACTGCATCATTCATTCAACAAACATTGACCAGGCACTGTTCTAACACTGGGGATACAGCAGTCAACAGACCTGACAAAATCCTAGTGCTTATGGTGGGAGAAAGCCAATAAAAAAAAATAGATAATGATTTCACGTGATGATCAGCTTTGAAAAAAATACAGCCAAGTAAAGAAACAGAAAATGACAGCTAGGGTACAAGGTGTAGAACTGAGGGAGGAAGTCTGGCAAATCTAACGGTAAAGCCAGAGAGAAAAGGAAGGCCCTGAAAGACGAAGGATCTCGACGTGTTTGACAACAATGAACTTGGCCAGAACATAATAAATGAGAAGGCTGGTAGTGGACAGGTGAAGAGGGAGGCAGAGCCAGAGTAAGGTAGAGAAGAAGTCTGGATATTATATTTAAGTGTGATGGAAGCCTCTGGAGGGGAGAGGATGTGGAGTCTGAATCACCTTTTTGATCACTCAGGCTATTGACTGCAGAAAGGACTGTAGGCAGCTAAGCACAAGACAACCATGAGTTGGGCTAGGGTGGCAGCAACAAAGTTGACCCATGTCAGATATGATTATGTAAAGAAAGACTACAGACAGTCTTAGGAGAAAATTTTTTAGAAAAAGGGACATCACACATGCCACCTCCAATGTCAATAAACAAGTGGAGAGGATGATCATGCACGAAACATCACTGAGTTCCATGAGAGTAAGCGCTGTCACGTGTTGTGATCTCTCCAAAGCCCAGCACGACGCCTGGGACATCAGCAGGTACTGGGAAAAGATATTTTTTTCAATAAATTTTAACACTTTAACATAAGAAAGCACCTTACAGGTATAACCAAAATTTAGTGGGATGGGATTCAATATTGGTCTATAAACATTGAAGCTCTAGTAGGTGAGTAAACTTTCAAACAAACAAGCTTACTGAAACATTTACTGAGTGTCTTCTACATGTTACCAGTGTGGCACACTAAGAACAGAGAGTTAAGACCTGCCTCTCCTGTCTCCCAAGTTACAGTTCGCACCCTGGTGGTCCAGACAAGTCACACGCCTGAACAAACACCAAGAGGATTTGTGTGCAAAGAAAACTGCTGGCAGCTGTCAGTAACCTTCAAGCAACTGTAGAGAACCACAGCAATATAACACAGAGAGGAACATGGCAGCATCCATGGTTTTAAAAGGGGGAAGAAAGTAAATGCTACCCACTTAGCAATTGAGCATAATGTCAACTCCGAGTAGAACTGTACAACAGAATATCAAAGGGAGGGTTTGTGGGCACTTAGACAAGAAAGAGGGGACCAGTAAGAGCCAACACATGCACCTGAGTAAGCCATTCCTGGGTAAAGTCTTGTCCTTTTTTGATAGAAGAATGGAGATTGGGAAATACATGATATACCTGAATTTTATTAAAATTTATTAATCCTAACTCTAGTAATATTTCAGGGGATAACATGGGAGGAAATGGACTAAAGTACAGGTCAGCTGCTGTACAGGAAACTGCCAAAATGGTCTTGAGAAAAGAGGTGATCAGTGAAAGAGAGTGACTGTCTAAAGAGAGGATCTGAAAGGAAATGTTTAAAAATAAAAACAAAATGATAAATAATATCAAGGCCAAAAGATATTGCCATTAGGGGTTTCTCAAGCAAACAGGCCAGCCAGGCCACCCTACAGTGAACGCCACAATTAGGAGGTGTTCCCTAAATTAATATGCAGACATAAATTTATTAATATTAATCAGATAATAGAAACCTGGGAAAGGAAGAGCACATACACTGGATAATAAAAATAAAAGCTCATGACAGTCTATAAAGCTGGGCAAAAATCAACCAGCTTTAAATTTCTTGGGGAAAATTCCAACTTCATACTTATGTTTTTAAAATTCTACAAGAAACAACAGCACAAAAGGGAAAGTTGGCTTTCTTAAGGGCTTTTGGTGAACAGCAAGGTAGTGTAAGTGAAGTTGTTGAAAAAGCGAATTCAATGTTAGGCAACATTAAGAATCCAGAAGGACTACCTATATCTAATTTAGTGAGTTGCTTTTTCGTACCCCACTTTAAGAAAATTGTTGGCCAGGCACGATGGCACCTGCCTGTAATCCCAGCACTTTGGGAGGCCGAGGCGGGTGGATCACCTGAGGTCAGGAGTTTGAGACCAGCCTGATTAACATGGTGAAACCTTGTCTCTACTAAATACAAAAAATTAGCTGGGCGTGGTGGTGCTTGCCTGTAATCCCAGCTACTCGGGAGGCTGAGGCAAGAGAATTGCTTGAACCCAGGAGGTGGAGGTTGCAGTGAGCAGAGATAGCGCCACTGCACTCCAGCCTGGGCAACAAGAGCGAAACTCCGTCCCAAAAAAAAAAAAAAAAAGATTGTTAAAACAGAACTAAGACCAATGAAAGAGATTTGGATAGTCTACTTACAGTAAATGTTTACTAACTGAATACATGCACTGAATTCCGCTCCCTTCCAAAACTCCACTGAAATAATAGAGGGATTTAAAACATTTGGAACTACGAAGCAGGTGGGAGAATAAATTGACCTAGTACACTCGAAAAAGCTGAATCCCAAGACAGCAGTGGGAAAAGATAGGAAGCAAACCCACTTACACCACAAAACTCCCTCAAAATTCGGAATTCGTGGTTTAATACATCTCTGGAACTGGAGATGACAATGGGGCTAAAAATGAAGGATTCATTGGGCTGCATGAGAGCATTGAGATCTTCTGTGCAGTTGGACAACTGCCCCTCTTCTACCCAGAAGAGTTGGACCACACACAGGTACCACACAGAAAACAAAAGGATGAAGTGGAAGTTTATACACTGAATATTGAAACCAACACCCACCCCAACCTTCTGTCCCTGCTTGAGTCCCAGGACTCTGGCAGCCAGACTAATATCCTTTCCAGGAGCCCAGAAGAGACTTGTTTCGGGAAATCTGATGAGTAGAAGAGAAATGACCAAACGATACTGACACTTAGTGTTTCCCAAAGAAAAAGGCGAGCCAGACCACTCTACAGAAAATGCCACAGCCAGCAATCCCATACCCAAATAATACAATGCTTTCAAACAATCTTTTAGGGCCCTGTTCCTAAATATTAATAATAACTAGATAGCTAAGGATGACGAGACATTTAAGGAATCTTTTACCATGACAAACAGGAAAAAATAACTTGGAAGAAAAAGATGATGCAGTTGCAAAGAGAAGTGAAATTAAAACACACACAGAGAGCTAAGAATAGATGATGTAAAAACAATACAGAATACTGAAGAGAACAAAAGCACCCACTAGGAAATTAGAAATCATAGCAGAAATAAAAACGCAATAGAAATACTAAAAGGTAAATTAAGGAAATCTATTGCAATGTGGAGAAAAGACAAGGAGTTCAAAAATACTTTTAAAAGGTAAGAAAATTCAGAAACGGGGCAGAAATGGGGGAAAAAAATCCAAGAAAGAATTAAGAAAAAATTTTCCCAACTGCAAACCAGAAATTTCCAGATTGGAAGAGCCCATACTGTATCCAGCATAATGGATAGAAGGCCCATCGCTGAAAAATGTCAGAACGTGGGTTATAAGGAAGATCCTAAAAGGTTTGAGAGAGAATAAGTTTAATATGAAGAATCAAGAATCAGAATAGCAGACTTCAACAGCGACTCTAGAAGTCAGAAGGCAATGGAACAATTCATTTAAAATTCTGAGGAAAAATAATTTCCAACCTAGAATTCTGTATCCACTCAACTATTACAGCCGGGCGCGGTGGCTCACGCTTGTAATTCCAGCACTTTGGGAGGCCGAGGCGGGCGGATCATGAGGTCAGGAGATTGAGACCACGGCGAAACCCTGTCTCTACTAAAAATACAAAAAATTAGCCAGGCGTGGTGGCGGGCGCCTGTAGTCCCAGCTACTCGGAGAGGCTGAGGCAGGAGAATGGCGTGAACCCGGGAGGCGGAGCTTGCAGTGAGCCGAGATTGCGCCACTGCACTCCACCTGGGCGACAGAGCGAGACTCCATCTCAAAAAAAAAAAAAAAAAAAAAAAACTATTACATATGTGACATAAAAATAAAAACATGCCAGGTGTCAAAAAACTTCCCTCATGGAGCCTTTCTCAGTAAGCCACTGAAGGAGGTGGTCTATCAAATCAAGGGAATAAACCAAGAAAAATAACACCAGTACAGAAACACTGATGGAGAGAAAAAAAACTCAAAGAAGGCTTAAATAAATGGAGAACTACACCACATTCATAGATTGGAGGACTCAGTATTATTTGACAATTAATGCTTCCCTAATAGATCCATGCATTTCAATGCAAGCCAAATCAAAATCTCAGCAAAAATTTTTGTAGATACTAACAAGCTGATTCTAAAATGTATAGGGGAAGGCAAAAGAACTACAATAGTCAAAATAACTTCGAAAAGGAAGCAAAAAGTTAAAGGACTCACATAACCTGATTTCAGTATATACTATAAAGCTACCATAATCAAGACCATACAGTACTAGTATTAAGACAGACAAACAAATGGATGAAACAGAACAGAAAGTTCTGAAATAGATCCACACATATATGGTTGATATTTGAGAAAGATACAAAGACAATTCAATGGAAAACATAGTCTTTGTCAATAAATTGCACTGAAATAAATGGATATTCATACACACAAAAAAACATAAAACCAACTCAACCTGTACCTCAAACCTTATATAAAGATTGGCAAAATGGATAACAGACCTAAGTGTAAAATGTAAAACTAGAAAATTTTAGAATAAAACATAGGAGAAAATATTTGTGACCTTGGACTAGGCAGTGTTCCTAGCTATGATATCAAAAGCATAATTCATTCCCGAGCCAGTGGTGGGAAAAGATAAGAAGCAAACCCACTTACACCACAAAACTCCCTCCACTAAATAAGCAATGAAGGCCAAGTATGGTGGCTCACACTTGTAATCTCAGCATTGTGGGAAGTCAAGAAAGGAGCATCGGTTGAGGCCAGCAGTTTGAGACCAGCCTGGGCACATAGTGAGACCCTGTCTCTACATAAAAATAAAAAATAAATAAAAATTAGCCAGGTATGGTGGCACACACCTATAGGTCTAGCTACTTGAGAGGCTAGGACAGGAAGACTGTGAGCCCAGGAGTTTGAGGCTGCAGTGAGTTATGATTGCACCACTGCACTCCAGCCTGAGTGACAGAGTTAGACCATGTCTCTTAACACACACACCCACACACACACACACACAGAGAGAGAGAGAGAGAGAGCAATAATTCGAAAGATACAACACCAAGAAAGATACACAGATGATAAATAAGTACATGAAAAGATGTTCAACATCTCTGGTCACTAGGAAAATGCAAATTAAAACCACAGTAGCATATCACTAAACGTCTATGCCAACAATTTAAAAAATACACTGACAATACCAAGTGCTCACGAGGATATGGAACAATTAGAACTCTTCTTATACACTGCTCATGGGAATGCACAATGGTACAGCCCATTTGGAAAACAGTTTGGCAGATTCTTATAAACATTCACTTACCATACAACCCAGCAATTCCACTCCCAGATAGTTACCAAAGATACATGAAAACATTCACACTACATATAAGTGTTTATAGGAGCTTTATTAATGATCATCCCAAACTGGGAAACAACCCAGTGTTCTTCAACTGGTGAATAAACTATGATATATTCATATAATGGAATACTACTTAGCCATAAAAACAAACTATTGATACATGCAATAGCATGGATGCATCTCAAATGCATTACACCAAAGAAAAGAAGCCAAACTCAAAAGGTTACAATACTGTATGATTCCATTTATATGACATTCTGGAAAAAGCAAAACTACAGGAATAGATCAGTGGTTGCTACGGGTAGAGGAGTGATCTGATGACAAAGGGGCAGCTCAAGGGAATTTTTGGAAGTGAGAACTGTTCTCTATCTTGCTACTCGTGGTGGTGGCTCCATAAGGCCATGCATCTGTCAAAGTTCATACAACTGTAGAACAAAAAGTGAATTGTACCGTATGTAAATTAAAAAACAAACTAAGAAATCACATGGGATCCAGATAACTGGGAATCCAATACAAGAAAGAACGGGCCAGGCACGGTGGCTCACACCTGTAATCCCAGCACTTTGGGAGGCCAAGGCGGGCAGATTGCCTGAGGTCGGGAGTTCGAGACCAACCTGACCAACACAGAGAAACCCCGTCTCTACTAAAAATACAAAATTAGCCAGGCGTGGGTGGCGCATGCCTGTAATCTCAGCTACTCAGGAGGCTGAGGCAGGAGAATCACTTGAACCCAGGAGGCAGAGGTTGCGGTGAGCCAAGATCGCACCTTTGCACTCTAGCCTGGGCAACAAGAGTAAAACTCCATCTCAAAAAAAAAAAAAAAAAAAAAATTCCAGGTATGATATGAAGGGAGATCTTAAATTGACAGCTTCGTAAAAAAGCAGGCCTGAAGAGTGTCCAGCCCAGTTTGGAGGTATGCGAGAGATCTATTCAGGAAATTGAAACTGAAATATCTAAGGTATCTGAGCTTACTCAAAGTAGATTCACACGACTAGGTGAGAGTTTATAAGCCAATTAGTTACAAGTGCATATTAATAGAAAGCTAGGTAGACAGTAGAACAAGACAACCATGATCTCCAAGAGTGACAAATGATGAAATATGACATGACTCAGCTCTTAAGAGCAACCACTTAGTCATAAGATGAAGACTAAACATTAGGCAGGGTGCGAGGGCTCACGCCTGTAATCCCTGCACTTCGGGAGGCCAAAGCAAGAGGATCGCTTGAGACCCAGAGTTTGAGATCCACCTGGGAAACATAATGAGAACTCATCTCTACAAAATAATTTTTAAAAATCAGCTAGGCATAGTGGTGCAAATCTGTGGTCCCAGCTATTCAGGAGGCTGAGGTGGGAGGATCACTTGAGCCTGGGAGGTTGAGGCTGCAGTGAGCTATGATCACACCACTGCACTCCAGCCTGGGTGACAGAGTAGACTCCATCTCAAACAAAAAAAAAAAGACTGAACATTGATCCAAACAAAGTTATGATGATGTATCTGCAGCAGAAGGATAAGGGCAACCTGAAGTAGGTGCACGGGGTAGGGCAGAGGATGGTGTTGGAAGACAGCTCAATCTTTATCTTCTACAGTGGAGCCCAAAATTAATGTCAAAAATTGAAAAGCGAGGAGGTAGCAGTATAAGCATATTAAAGATATATGGGGGAAAAGCAAAAGAATTAAAGATTTAAAAGTGGTGGTCTCAGGGCAGCAGAAAATGTGGGGGGGGGTGGCTTTTTAAAATAACAAGCCCTAGAAATGCTTAACTCTTTAAAATACAAACATATGAGCTGGGCGCAGTGGCTCACACCTGTAATCCCAGCACTTTGGGAGGCTGAGACGGGCGGATCACCTGAGGTCAGGAGTTCAAGACCAGCCTGGCCAACATAGTGAAACCCCATCTCTACTAAAAATAAAAAATTAGCTGGGCATGGTGGCGGGCGCCTGCAATCCCAGCTACTAGGGAGGCTGAGGCAGGAGAATCACTTAAACCCGACAGGAGGGCGTTGAGTGAGCCAAGACTGTGCCATTGCACTCCAGTCTGGGCAACAAGAGTGAAATTCCATCTCAAAAAAAATAAAATAAAATACATATATGTGTAACTGATAAAAATAAAAATTATATAGATTTAATCATGAAAGCATAAAAGGAAAGTAAAGAAGTGGCCCAGAACAGTAAAAGTTCTGAAAGACTGACATTCAGACATGGTTGTAAAAACTAAAGGTGTTTAACTTTAAAACACACACACATATCTTGGCACACACTAAAGGCCAATTTCGGTTTTTTATTCTGTTTGGCTAATGGGTGCAGAATCAGAACAATAAAGTTACATGGACACAGAGCTCAGTAGTGCAAAATGAAATTTCTAATAACTGCCTGAATATAGAACAAATGTCTCAGGAAGCAGTCAGTTATCTGTTGCTGGAAGTGTTTAAACAAAGACTGAACAAAATCCATGTAGAGGATGTGATATAAAATTCATGGCTACCTTGGTAGACCTCTTAAGCCCCTGACAGTTGTGTAATTCTGTAAAAGGATTCCATGTGACAATTTTCTTTGAATCAGTATCATTCTAAAATAGGACTAGAAACACTGGTAGGTGAAGAAGCTCAGGCACTCAGTACATTTGTGCTTCTTTTTCCTTTTATCCCACCTCCACCTCCTTTCAGCTTTTGGCTTTTCATTTCAAAAGTCTTAAATATATTTACATTTTATTAAAAATTACCTAAAACGGCCGGGTGTGGTGGCTCAAGCCTGTAATCCCAGCACTTTGGGAGGCCGAGGTGGGCGGATCACGAGGTCAGGAGATCGAGACCATCTTGGCTAACACGGTGAAACCCCGTCTCTACTAAAAATACAAAAAAAATTAGCCAGGCGCGTTGGCGGGCGCCTGTAGTCCCAGCTACTTGGGAGGCTGAGGCAGGAGAATGGCGTGAACCCGGGGGGCGGAGCTTGCAGTGAGCCGAGATCGCGCCACTGCACTCCAGCCTGGGGGACAGAGCAAGACTCCGTCTCAAAAAAAAAAAAAAAAATTACCTAAAACATTTTTGGAACCAAATGAGATACAATACAAAAACTTAAAGAGCATAAAGAGAAAATGTATGTCTGAATGGGAGAAAGCTGGAAGATAAATGAGAAGGTGGTCTGATGTAGTGGTAGGAAACAAATTGAAGAGCTGGGTGTCCCTGAATCCATTCTGGACCTTGTAGTTCATGGCCATGGAACACTAAACAGGTCACTGTGCCCAGTTAGGTATGAGACTTTGGGACTATGGCAAGAGCAGGTAGATTTCCTGGCAGGGTAACAGGGCAGAGATACATGACTAAGTCATAAACACATAAGAGCAACAAAAGAGCCACCATAGGTTAGTCAATAACTATGAATAGAAGAACACTTTTTTTAAATTTCTAGAATCTGCTCTATCAAAGAAGAAAACTCATTTATTAGCTTAAAAGCTGGTCATTTCAACATGAAAATTAAAATACTACCCATATTATAGGTACAATCTTTTCTATGGGACTGCCTCAAAAGTCACTGTGACTTGCATACAGGCATCTGAAGCTTTGTTATTTTCTTACTCAAGGACAGTATTTTTTTCACTCTGTATAATAAAATGCTGTCATGCCTACAGACACAATAACTTTATCCTAAAGTTTACTGAACTTCATCCTTACCAGTGAAGCATAAACACAAACCAAACTTCAAGAATAACATCTATGTTCCTTTAGGGCACTTTTGTATTTCTAGTTTTTAGTTTTGAAAATCAGTTTAAAATCTAGCAAGGAATTATCAGTGTTTTACACCTTGTAAACTATACTAATATTTAGCTATATAAGAAACACAGGGCCAGGCACGGCGGCTCACACCTGTAATCCTAGCACTTTGAGAGGCCAACGCGGGCGGATCACCTGAGGTCAGGAGTTCGAGACCAGCCTGACCAACATGGTGAAACCCCGTCTCAACTAAAAATAAAAAAATAAAATTAGCTGGGCATGGTGGCAGGCGCCTATAGTCTCAGCTACTTGGGAGGCTGAGATAGGAGAATCACTTGAACGTGGGAGGCAGAGGCTGCAGTGAGATGAGATCGTGCCATTGCACTACAGCCTGAGCGACAAAGTGAGACTTCCTCAAAAAAAAAAAAAAAAAAAAAGGGAGAGACAGAGAGAGAGAGAAACATAGATTCAGTTGGGCTCTGGCACACTGACAAAGCTACACCCCTCCGTAGCATCTCCCGTAACAGACTGCACACAGAAGGAAAAGTCTCATTCTTTATTGAGCCCAGTACTTAGCCTGACAGCACACCAGCCCATAAACATTGAACAGAACCAAAGCATGCAGCCAGCTTGGGATTCTCTTTTTATTCTACCGATATTCTTGGTTCTTTTATTTTACTTTTCAGCATCTTCCCTTTGTCCTGAGTTTCCTCATTGCTGCACTGGGCAGAAGCAGTGCTGCTTGTCATCTTCCAGGTCACACTCTGAACAAAATACTTAAGACTGGAGCTTTACCCACTCTACTCCCAGGCAGGCACTGAGAAAATGGGCCAGAAGAGCTTTCATTATGCTCTGTGGGCCAGAAACAAGAGGTGTATTGCAGGGAAATGGGGGAAGGGGGTGTGGCAGAAGGGAAAGAAGGCCCTCATTCTTATATAATAAATCTATCGTCCAGTGCTGATTACCTGTCATACTGAGGTTTTGGTGAGGCCCAGAGGGTTCTAGCTTATGATGTGCCTTTTTTCCTGATTGGCTAATATTAATGTATTCACCAAGACTTCATTATAACCTAGGAACACATGCTAGCAAGGTAGGGTTCAAAAGCCCACCAGAATTAAACATTTTGAATGGCAGCTAGTTTTAATTTTCAGGTTCATTCCCATTTCTCTCCATTGGCAAGTTACATTTGTTTTAACCATAATCTTGACAAGTATCAGCACCACAAAATAAATGTTTAGTCTCCAAATACTCCATCCCTGTTCCATATGTATTCAATAAACATTTATTGAGGATCTATTATCTGCTTGGCCCATCATCCCTATCCTCAATTCTTTCTCCAACCAAAGATAGCATTCCATCTCCGGATGGCCATTTGGAGTTTAAGTGATGACTGTAACTGCCCCTCTGCTGCAGCAGACTTGAAGAAAGGAGGAAATCCTCCAGTGCAGATGATGGCTCCCCTTCTTGCTGCTGGCCCACCTGACCCCATAGCACTTCATATTATCAAGTTTCAAACTTGAAGGATTCTTTTGTCAATCATTTACCCTACCTAATATCCCTTGGAGATCTCAAATCACTAATCTGAGAAACAATGATTCACGTGAAAGGGTTTTAAGTTATAATATACTTGAGTGACTTGAAATTTACCTACTTTTGCCAGTATTTTAAAGAAGAACAAGAAGTTTGTGACGCACTTAAACTCAGTTTCAGCGCTGAGTGATTCTTAGTTAAGAGTCACCTGATCCAACAACCTTATTGTTGCTTCTGGTTTCACCGTAATCACTTTTGTTGTCATTTAGGAGAATGAAATCGAGAAGCAGTATTTCAAGCAGTGTTACTCAAAGTGTGCTGTGTAGGAGAGCAGTTCAAGATACAGTGAAAAAAAATTTTAAAGGACAGATAAGTCCGATAAAGGCCAGTTAAGCAAAGTTAAACTGGTTTCCTGGGAGGCAGGGCAATGACCCTAAATATGTTAATATGCATGATTACTTTTCAAGTGGGGTTGGGGGACCAGTGAGGGGGTGGTATGAAGTGAGTAAGAAGAACCTTTCAAACTTTTCTGACCTCAGAATCCTTTTTTTGGCAGAACACCTTGTATCCCTGGTGCTTTGGAAGCACATACTTGGGAGAAATCCTAATTAAGATATTCTTATATAAGAAACATTTAAATCTTTAAAAGCGATGGCATGTAGAGCACCATCTATCATATCTTAGAGCCTGATTTAAGTAGCAGATCCTTCCTCACCCAGAAGGCTCCCAGCTCAATTTGCTTGTTGCAACCTCAAGATAAATAAGTGTTTCCACTTGGTCTTGGTTTACTTTCTCAGATTACATTAAACTATAAACTTTTTAAACTAGCAGCAAACTAGAATTGCTTTCAGTTTTAAAATGAAGTGCCTTATTAAAGTATTATTTCCAAACTTTCATAAATGAAATCTGCTATCAGCAGTGTACATTCAAAAATGTTTTTCTTGATGAAAAGTATGGCTAGTTTCAAAATATGTCAAAATATATTTAAAACTTGGTATCTTTAGAATTGTCTTCCAACACCTGTGGTTTCAGAATTGTCATGAAAATACCAAACCACATGCAAAATAGATTTGGAAAAACTTTGAGGCTTAGCAAGCAAGGAATAAAACTCTCTTAAATATGCTGAGTTTTTAAAATGAAGTTCATTATTTTAAAAATTCGGCTCTTGCTCTGATGGTAGGAATCTCTGTCTTTGTAATTTGATCTTAATGTGCACACTAATCATTTGTGCTCCAGAGTCAACTTTATTGAGGCCATTTTCTTCACCTTTCACTCTCTTACTGCTCTCCAGAGCCTTGTTGGTACTCAATATTAATAACACAAGCATCACTTACATTAACCCTTTCGAAGGCCATGAATCTCCAAAGACTGACTAAACATATAAATATCCATTACTTATTTAAAAGTGTATTTTCAGGAATTGGTGAATTATGGGGAAAGAACACAATTATAGTAACAAGTAGTAAACTTGCAGCCATGACAGACTTGTTCAGACTTAGTTCTTAGAAGAAAATATGGAAGGGCCCTGGAGGAAATGCACAGTAGCCATTGGTCCTTACTTAAGAGTCTGAAGTTTATAACCACCACTTTCAGACTCTGCTCCAAACTGTCGTACCCTGGCCTCTATAGTTTGAGGTGCACTGATTTAAAACCAACCTACACACAGACTTTGAAGAGAGAACAAGCAGGCGCGGCGGCTCACACCTGTAATGCCAGCATTTTGGGAGGCTGAGGTGGGCGGATCACCTGAGGTCAGGAATTTGAGACCAGCCTGGCCAACATGGTGAAACCCCGTCTCTACCAAAAGAAAAAAAAAAAAAATTAGCCGGGTGTAGTGGTGGGCGCCTATAATCCCAGCTACTTGGGAGGCTGAGGCAGGAGAATCCCTTGAACCCGGGAGGTGTGGGTTGCAGTGAGCCGAGACCGCACCACTGCACTCCAGCCTAGGCAACAGAGCAAAACTCCGTCTCAAAAAAACAAACAAACAAACAAAAAAAGAAACAACAAACAGCAAACACAATCTCCGAAATTAAGTGACAAAAAAAAGTGGTATCTAAGGTACATTCAATCTACCACTTAATATAGTAGTTCTCAGAACAGCAGAGGGAAATACAGCAGGAAGTGCACAGGCTTGGAACTACTCCCAGTTTTACACTACTTGGGCGATCCTAGGCAAGGTACCTAGCCTTTCTGAGTTTCTGTTTCCTCCTCTGTAAAATGAGGCTAACTGGGACCCACCTGAGAGTTATGAGAATAAAATGAGAACTGCATGTAAAGCGCTTAGCCCAGAGGCTACCACACAGTAAATCTCCAGCAATGATTGGTGTTCTCTATATTCTATATGCTCATGACTTAAAGCATTTTCTGAAATCCAGTTCTGGGTCTTCAATTCCCTATGGAAAATACTACCTGGAGGTATTAATATCAGTACCACCTCAAGTCAGTCCATACAAAATTGAATTCATCTTCCCCTCTCCACATACTAGTCCCCATCTCAACTATCATGTCTAGCCATTATAATACCCTTCTTCCGTGATGTGGCGTTCAAAACACCTGTTCTTTCCTTCTCTTTCATCCCACATATCCAGATTAAGTCGGGAAGGTCTATTTTATTTTGACTCCACAATAACTCTTCTCTGTTTCCTGTTTACATTGGTATGAGTTATTGAACAGCTTCCTGGGTGGCCTCTGCCTTCTATTTCTCCCATTCAGGTGCAGGTACGCTGTCAAATTAATCTTCCTTAAACCACTCTGAAAACCCCTCCATGGCTGCCCATCTTCCTCCCCTTCAAATATGAATGCCTTCCCCACATGTAACATCTCTTCACTCTACTCTGGTCAGGTCTCCTTTCCATACTGACATGCAGCAAGTTATTGTCTGCTTCCTTGCCTTTGATCCAGCTGTTCCTTTACACTGGAATGCCTTCTCTCCCTGCTTTCTACTAAAATCTGTCTGCCCTTCACTGTTTCTAAACCCCATTCTTCCAGACGAGATCTTTGGTTGGAGAATCATTTTCAGGAAGCCCACTCCCCAACTATTCTTTCCTCTCTTGGTTTCCCCATCCCCTGAACTCCTCGCCACCCAATTTAGCCTCTAATTATTTATGTTTGTTTCTCTCTTTGCACTCATTTTCCAGGCAGAGTTTACAATCTAGGGGCCAGGCGCGGTAGCTCATCCCTGTAATCCCAGCACTTTGGAGGCCAAGATGGGCGGATCCCTTGAACCCAGGAATCTGAGACCAGCCTGGGCAACACAGGGAGACGAGACCTCGTCTCTACAAAAAAACACAGACCAGGCACAGTGGCTCATGCCGGTAATCTCAGCACTTTGGGAGGCCAATGCGGGCAGACCATCTGAGGTCAGGAGTTTGAGACCAGCCTGACTGAAACTCCATCTCTACCAGAAATACAAAATTAGCCAGGCGTGGTGGCACATGCTTGTAATTGCAGCTACTTGGGAGGCTGAGGCAGGAGAATCGCTTGAACCTGGGAGGCGGAGGTTGCAGTGAGCTGAGATCGTGCCATTGTACTCCAGTCTGGGCAATAAGAGTGAAACTCCGTCTCAAAGAAAACAAAAACAAAAACAAAAAAAGGCCAGGCGCAGTGGCTCACACTTGTAATCCCAGCACTTTGGGAGGCCAAGGCAGGTGGATTACCTGAGGTCAGGAGTTCGAGAGCAGCCTGGCCAACATGGTGAAATCCCGCCTCTACTAAAATACAAAAATTAGCCCTGTGTCATGGTGGGCACCTGTAATCCCAGCTACTCAGGAGGCTGAGGCAGGAGAATGCTTGAACCTGGGAGGTGGAAGTTAAAGTGAGCCAAGATCACACCACTGCACCTCAGCCTGTGTGACAGAGCATGAGTCCATTTCAAAAAATATAAAATAAAATAAAATAAAATAAATACAAAAATTAGCTGGGTGTGGTAGTGCATGCCTATAGTCCCAGCTACTTGGGAAGCTCAGCCAGGAGGATAGCTTGAGCCCAGGAGACTGACGCTGCAGCGAGCTGAGATCTCACCACTGCACTCCAGCCTGGGTGACAGAGAGAGACCCTGTCTCAAAAAAAAAAAAAAAAAAAAAAAAAAAGAAAAGTTTCCAGCCATTTTGTAATCTTAAGAATGAAAACCATATGCTTACATAATGAAACCAAAAGGAGAGTGGGTCTTTGATAAATAAGGAGTCTCATATCAGCCCTGAAACACTACTTCTGGACTTACTTTGGGTAAGAAATACATTTTTATCTGGTTTATCTAGTTTCTTTCAGTTTTCTGTCGTATGCAGCTGGATCTAACTCTTAAATGATACTCTGTCTCACAATAAAATTACCACAAGAATATAAACCAGGCTGGGTGTGGTGGCTCATGCCTGTAATTCCAGCACTTTGAGAGGCTGAGGTGGGCAGATCACTTCAGCTCAGGAGTTGGAGACCAGCCTGGGCAACATGGCAAAACCCCATCTCTACAAAAAATACAAAAATTAGTAGGCATGGTGGTACCTGCCTGTAGTCCCAGCTACTCGGGAGGCTGAGGTGGGAGGATTGCTTGAGTCTGGGAGGTGGAGGTTGCAGTGAGCCAAGATCCACTACTGCACTCCAGCCAGGGTGACAGAGCAAGACCCTGTCTCAAAAATAAAAACAAAATTTTTGGAAGTCAGGGTACCTTTCCAAAACTCAAACACAAAAACATTTTTAAGGGAAGGATTAATGGTTATTAGAACATCAGGGAGATTTAGTTTACATTAATATTGTAATTTCTGAGATACATTCATGAGTTGTGCAGTTTGCTAAAAGCTTCTGAGGCAAGTTTTATTATTGTTTATATCTTACAGCCGGTGAAACTCAGGCACCAAAGGTTAAAGAATGTGGCCCAAATAACTCAACTAGTGACAAGGTGGGATTCAAATTGATATAGTCTGGCTATAGAGCCCACCCTCCTGCCAGTACACAATAATGTTCAATCCTCTGGATTCTAATAGCTGTTTAGAGAAGAAATAGTGAAAGGACTTCTGACGAAGGCAAAAGTCCACTCAACGACTAAGGGAGGATCATTTAGTTGGCAATGAGGAAGTATAACAGACTAAATTCAAAAGGATTTTATTAAGAAAATCACTTGGGTAATTAATATTATTTTGTTAACTATTACCAAAGTTACAGATGTGAAAGGATGCCTCTATGCTTTAATTTGGTTATTAACAAGATTGAACGTATTTACACACTAGTTTATTTCCTTCTGTAAATTATGCATTGCAAGGATGCATTTTATACACTGTGAGAACTCTTTATATCAGAGATATTCTAAATAATGACGTGACTTTTCAGTTTAATTATTTAAAAAAAAAAAAAAAAACCTGAAAGTAAGCAGGTTAAAAACAAAAGAAAACAGAGGCACTCTCTTTTTCCCTCTTTAGTGTATTCTACTCAGTATTACAGCTCCTTAAGTGTATTAGCTGGAGGTGGAAAGAAAAATAAGGAAAATAAAAACTATCAATTTTTTGATACTCAATTTTGAAACAAAGATAAACACAGACAGAAGTGAGACTTCAAAAGAGGTAGAAAAGGAGATTGTGAGCTAGAGAGAGAAGAGGTTATACTAACACCCAAGGTGCTCTTGAGGGACCATGGCTTGCAAGAATATTAACTCACTACTTAACCATTATTCCAACCTCAAATGCTCTTCTTCATCTGAAGCTGTCCTTAGCTCAGAATGAGAAAGATATAGTGGGAGTGGGCAAAAAAGACAGACAGGGGTTTCAGCAATGGCTTGAGCAGCATCACTAGGACAAGAAGATAACTAACTGTGTGACTTTGAACTACGAACTGTGAAGTACATAATGGGGCTATAAGTAAAATGTTAGAAACACTATAGAAGTCTGATTTAAAGACAAAAGAAAATGGCAAAACCATAGCAGATAGTATTGGCTGCCTACCCAGCCACCATGCCCGCTCCTGTATCCCTGCCGCCGCCTTGCTGGCAAAGTCCTCCTTTTGTTCTGGTGTTGCTCTGCCCCTCACTTGACTCAGAGGGAAGTCCTGGTTAGTCTAAACCAATTGCAGAGTCCTTTGCCTTCCTCTTGTTAGAGCTTGTTTAGGGATGAGTGTGCAGCCCTCTCTAATTCCCATGAAAGGAAAACCACTGGAGATTGTCAGCTCAGCAAAAGACGGTAAGAAGAGCCATAGCCATCTTGGGATCTTGAGGGGAGCTAATTAAGAAAAAGCTACCTTCCGTAAAATGACAAAAAAGAAAAAGGAGAGAACTTATGTCCTTGCTGACATCATCAAGCCACTGAACTAACCAACCTGAAAGCTACCCTACCCCTTGACCTACTGGAGATAACCAATTTTCCTTAATGTTTTAGCTATTTGGAGTTAAGCGTTTTTTTTTAATTATTATTGTTTGTTTCTTTGTTTAAGACAGGGTCTCAGCCAGGCACAGTGGCTCACGCCTGTAATCCCAGCACTTTGGGAGGGCGAGGCAGGCACATCATAAGGTCAGGAGTTCGAGACCAGCCTGGTCAACACAGAAACCTCATGTCTACTAAAAATACATAAAATTAGCCAGGCATGGTGGCAGGTACCTGTAGTCCCAGCTACTTGGAGGCTGAGGCAGGAGAATCACTTAAACCCGTGAGGCAGAGATTGCAGTGAGCCAAGATTGCACCACTGCACTCCAGCCTGGGCAACAGAGCAAGACTCTGTCTCAAAAAAAATAAAAGACAGGGTCTCGCTCTGCCACCCAGGCCGGAATACAGGCATGATCATAGCTCAATGCAGCCTCAACCTCCCAGACTCAAGAGATCTTCCTCCCACCTCAGCCTCCTGGTAGCTGAGACCAAAAGCACACGACACCATACCTGGCTAATTTTTTTTTGCTATTTTTTGTAGAGATGGGTCTCACTATATTGCCCAGGATGGTCTAGAACTCCTGGCTTCAAGTAATCCTCCTGCCTCAGCCTCCCAAAGTGTTGGGATTATACGTGTGAGCCACTAAACCCAGCTTTTCTGTTTCTTACAGCTGTAACACTATAATGAAGAATTTTCTGAGATCATAATCATGATTATATTATCACAAATCTACAAAAACAAACAAACAAACTTTAATACCTTCCCTGCTACTTAAATATCTTGAAGTAATCATGTTTTCAATTTTTCCATCTTCCTGCTGGTTTTTTTACTTTACATATTATAAACATATCCAGAAGTCAAACACTTCCATTTAGTAATTTTCAGCATTTCTGGCAACCTTAAAAATTGGAATAAAAGTTGCTTTTAAGGGTTTCCCTACTAAATGAAAGTCTAAATATCTAGTTGTGGGATATTGTAGAGAGCAACTAAAAGGAATAATAATATTTTCACAAAAAAATAAATTCCAGTGGTTTATCAACCAAATGTTTGTTAAATGAATCCTATTTTACAACATTATCATATTATACAATTACAAAGGAGTCCCCCAGAGGGGAAAAACTGGCATCCCTCTATTGAGTATAATAAAACATACTGAAAAATGTAAATCTGTTTTTTAAATTGCCAAAAAAATTACTAAATTTTGTACAATGCATAAATTCAAAATTGGAACATTATGCTATGCTATATTCCAAATAAATTAGA
The DNA here is from genome assembly GCF_009828535.3 of Hylobates moloch. NCBI lineage: Eukaryota > Metazoa > Chordata > Mammalia > Primates > Hylobatidae > Hylobates > Hylobates moloch. The sequence goes on along the minus strand of NW_026652285.1, from coordinate 77,383,095 downwards.
AAACAAAAAGTACCAAAAAGGAGGAAATATTACTGTGTCAAAAACTTTAACCATCTTCACAGAGTGAATTCCCACAGCAGAGATAACAATGTCTAACTCTTTAATGACTTAAATTTTTCACCAGCTCAAACATGTTTTCTTTACAACGTTTGCCATAAAGTCTCACCCATTTGTGCCTGCTATAAAAACATCAGCACTGTAAATCTAACTGGTCCATTACTTCAGTGCACTAGCCCTTTCCCATCCACCTTCACCCAGTAACTTACACCTTTATAAGTATACTTGCTCCATACATGACATGTATACCTTCAACAGACAAGCTGTTTAAGAGAGCTCCTGAAAATTCTGTTAAGAATCTTCCAAAGAAGAATCTTTTTAAAATTTTTATAATGAATTTTAAAACCCCAGTGTTCTAAGGTAGGAGTTCAATCACCTCTATCCATGGAGGGAAACAGAATATCTGTTAATTCATTCAAATATTTCATGAGTACCTACCATGTATTGGTACCAGCTAAGCACCAAGATGGCAATAAACAAAGCAAACATGGCCCCTCTCTTCTTCAACTCGGCCTAGAGCAAGGGTCAGCAAACATTTTCTGTAAGGGGACACAGAGTAAATATTCATGCTTGCAGGCCATAAGGCTTCTGTCACAACTACTCAACTCTGCCACTGTCATATGAAAGCAGCTATAGACAAGTAAATGAATTAGTATGACTGTGTCCCAATAAAACCTTGTGAATGGAGAAATTAAAATTTCATAATTTATGAAACAGATTTCTCATGAAATCATATTCTTTTGATTTGTTTCAACCACTTATAAATGTAAAGACCATTCTTAGGTTGCAAGCCATACAAAAACAAGTAGCAGGTCAGATTTGGCCCATGGGCTGTAGTTTGCCACCACCTAGTCTAGACATTAATATTAACTGTAAAATTACGTGTTTACTGCTTTAAGCACTCACAGGGAAAACACACAAGGCTATAAGAGTTTAATGAGGTGACATGGCCTAGTTTGAAGGGATCAGAAAAGGCTTTTCCAAGGAAGTGACTTTCAGGCTGAAACTTAAAGCAACCAGCCAAAAGCCAGGGAGCAAAGCAAAGAGCCTTCTAGACAAGTGAACCACATATGTAAAAGCCCTCTAAGAGGAAGGAATACAACCAACTGAAGAATCTGTGAGGCTGCAGTGCAATGAGCAAAGAAAAGCACAGCACAAGGTGACCTTATAGGGAGATGGAGATCAGCCACACATGGGGTCTTGTTGTCCAGGGTCAAGTGTTCTGGTCTTTGTCCTAAGAGCAATGGGAAACCATTAAAGGGTTTTAAGTAGGAGAGGAACACAATCAGCTTGGGATTTTTCAAAGATCACCAAGACTGCAATACGAAGAAAAATTAGAAGGGAGCATGAACAGTTACGGAGAGATATGTAACCAAAGTACTGGGCTGGAGATGACAGAGGCTTAAACCGGAGTGCTGGCAGTGACGTTGAGAAGGTCAAAGAGGCAAGATGTGGTGACTAGATATAGAAGCGTGAGAGGCAGGTTCCCTACAGGACTCGAGTCTCGTTTCCACAACCAGGACATTGGTATCATTCGATGAACCAGAGATAAAGTACTGAAAAAGCCGGGGGTGAGGGGTACGATTTTGAGGACAGATTTAGACATGTTGAGTTTGAGTTGCCTGTACAATATTCCAGTGTAAATGCTAATTAATCAGTTGGATATAAGGATCAGTGACCAGGACAGTAATTTAGTTTGGGAACTGTTAACATACAGACTGTAACTGAAGCCATACGAGGGATAAAATTACCTAGAGAAAGGGTAAGGAATAGTGGCTCTCAAACTTGGTGCCACATGAGGGCTACCAGGGGAACTTTTAAAAGTTTTGATGCTGGCTACTCTGGGTGTACTACTATGGGTTAGCCCTGCTCTGCAAGAAGCACTTATAAAACAGGAAAAAAAAATTTTTTTGATGCCCAGCCAGCAGTCTTGGACCAATACATAAGAATCTCCGGGAATAGGACCCAGGCATCACTTCCATAACATTTGTAAACTTCTCCAAGTGATTCCAATGTGCAGCCAAGGATGAAAGGAAAAGAAAGCCTAAGACATTAAGAATTAATAGTACTGTACTACAGAAAGGACAAGAGATTAAGACACTAAGCAGGTTTCTAATCCGAGCTACCTCATAATGCATCTGTCTGACCTCGGTCTACTTCATATCTCTACATTCTAGTTTAGATCAACAGAGAAGTGATAGTAGGTTTATCTCGTATATCCCGTATAGTCCCAAAAATCTGAGGCAAAATTACAAAATTGAAATATTTCATTCTTTCTTTGCAATTTGAGCGGCGGAAAGGGGAGCATAGAAAAACAACTATCAACCAATTACTGGTAGTAGAATATATTTTTATGAATAATTTTCCCAGGCTAATAACATTTTTAAATGACTGTACTGTTAATACATCAAATAGTATTTGATAGTATAGTATTTGTTAAGCCTGGAAGCATTCTAAGTGGACTAGCTTTGCTGTACCATGCTACTCTCCAGATGGCAACTGTAGAAAGTTTAAAATGGTGGCGTGAAATTTAACTTGGAAATTCCTTAATTCAGAATTTTATCTTTAGAAAAGTAAACCTTTTCTAAAGATAAAAAAGTAGGTCGGGTGCAGTGGCTCACACCTATAATCCTAGCACTTTGGGAGGCCAAGGTGGGAGGATCGTTTGAACCTGGGAGTTTGAGACCAGCCTAGGCAACACAGCGGGATCCTGTCTCTACAAAAAATTTAAAACATTAAAAAAATAGCCAGGCATGAGCTCATGCCTATAGTCTCAGCTACTCAGGAGGCTGAGGTGGGAGGATCACTTGAGCCCAGGAGATCAAAGCTGCAGTGAGCTATGATCATGCCATTGCACTCTAGCCTGGGTGACAGAGCAAGACCCCGCTTCGAAAAAAAAAATTAGTAAACTGCAATTTAAGATTTGGGAATTGGCCGGGCATGGTGGCTCATGCCTGTAATCCCAGCACTTTGGGAGGCTGAGGCAGGTGGATCATCTGAGGTCAGGAGTTCGAGACCACCCTGGCCAACATGGTGAAAACTCATCTCTACTAAAAATACAAAAAAAAAAAAAATTAGCTGGGCATGGTGGCGAGCACCTGTAATCCCAGCTACTTGAGAGGCTGAGGCAGTAGAATCACTTGAACCCGGGAGGCAGAGGTTGCAGTGAGCCGAGATTATGCCACCGTACTCCAGCCTGGGCGACGAGAGCCAAACTCCGGTTCAAAAAAAAAAAAAAATTACCATTTCTACATTATTTTCCAATTTTGAAATTAACTTTGATTTACATATTTTGAGGAGTAGATCCTCTATACTAACAGCACAGTATTCAGAAGATGAAGGAAAAAAAAAGGCTTCATGCAATGACTTCTGTTCCTGTTAGATCAAGTTTACTTTGTAGGTCATAATTTAACTGAGCAACTTTAGTCTCTGTTGGTAATTCCCACTACATTCTTCAAATTTAATTTTTACCATCTCACTTCAAACTCCACAAAGCTGATATAGATGACGGCATTAATAAAATTGTGAAAGCACAGTTAGCATATACAAATATTAACCAGCATTTGTAAACCGCTTCTGATTGTTTTTTATTACTCCCAAAACAGAATATGAGCGCTACAAAAAGACAGTTAAATATACAGCCTTCAATTTGAAGACAATGGGATGAGGCAGCGGACAAAAGTCTCCTAAAGCTAGACTGACAACGGGCAGTTTGTTCAACTCGAAAGATTCTCCTCCATCCCTCTGACAACATCTAAGGTTAGAACTGAAGGACACAGAACTTCACAGAACTTGCAAAATCTCCTGGCCTCCAAAGCACTGCTGTGAGAAATAATCATCTAGCCACGAAGGACAAAGACTTATGGCAATTTGCTAAGTAATCTTTCAAAAGATTCATTCAAACTGGTTTGTCAATGGGAAAGAGCATTTAATAAATCTGAAGATTTACAAGTGAACTTTTAAGTTTAACATTACAAGGATAGAAATTATGTCAGGTTATACCAGAACAAATGAATTATAGGGAGATGGGAATAAATTTTAAGAGCCTTAGGGAGGATTAGTACTGTAAAAAGAAACTCAAGACTATCTTACTTTTACATTTCCCTCAAAAGACTTTTAGGCAAAGACTATCATGTGTTCGTTTGTATTGAGCAATTACCAGTATTAGTAAACAACTTGTAATGGTCACTAATTTTTAAAAAAATAATTTAAAAAGTTCTTTAAGAGCCCTGACTCACTAGACACTTTTAAGATCCTAGATGTACATAGCTGATACAGCACAAATTATTTTGCCAATAATCTGTTTCTCTAGCAATGAAATACTAGTATAGAATGTGACACTTTTCTTTGATCTAAATCCTAAAACAGTATAATTATTTTGATGGAAAATTATGATACCCAGACACTGCCAAGAAAATGAAAATAATACCAGGACAGATTACAAGAGATCAAAGTTTGGAAGACCACAAACTCTTTTATGAGAATCTACAACATAGCAAGAGACTGTAAGGGAAAATAAATTATATTTCAAAAGTGAAGCCCTGCTACAAAAAGAAAATGCCCTTTATTTACATTGATAAAACCTGCCAGAGCTTTAAAGTTGCTGAAGATAATGCTGAGAAAAGCTAAACTAAACTGCAGATTACCTCAAAGCACCTGTTTTCATGTGTTGCGTAGGTTATCATTAGAGTTTGCAGACAAGCTCTTTTAAGATGTTGTAGCCACTGCTCCATCTAAAACATACACATTAAGCAGGTCATCAGGAGCAAAGGAAAATCCTGAACAATTTTGCAAGCTGATGGTACCACTGGAAGAACAGGAAGGGATATAGAAAAGGCAGGTAAATTTTAACTTAAACAGTCCAGGTTTGAGTTTAGAAGAGGACGGCTTGGCAAAATTAATTAACCAGCCCACAGAATTCAAACAGTGGATGGGTCAGGTCTAGATTCATATTCAATGCCACTTGCCAGCCAGAGGTTCAAATATATGTCTACATATTCCCTCCAGTGACTACTGCTGAGCAACTACTAAGTACAAGGTACAGTGAGGCACTGCAGTAGATACACAAATAAGGAAAACAAAAACAGTTCCTGTGCTCAAGAAGCTTACAATCCATTAAAAGGGATGAAACAAACATATTCTGAGTGAAAATACATTTGAGAAAATACATTCTGGTAGGGAGCGGTGGCTCATGCCTGTAATACTAGCACTTTGGGAGGCCGAGGTGGGTAGATCACCCGAGGTCAGGAGTTCAGGACCAGCCTGACCAACATGGCGAAACCCTGTCTCTACCAAAAATACAAAATTAGCCAGGCGAGGTGGTGCATGCCTATAATCCCAGCTACTTGGGAGGCTGAGGCAGGAAAATCGCTCAAACCCAGGAGGCGGAGGTTGCAGTGAGCTGAGATCGCACCATTGCACTCCAGCAGCCTGGGCAACAAAAGCGAAACCCCGTCTGAAAAAAAACAAAAAGAAGAAGAAGAGGAACATACTTTTGAGACCCCTAAGAGAGGCTGGAGAAGATGTGGAGTTGCAACCCTATTTTGTTTAAAAACACACATAGGAACAACAGTATTCTAAAACTGGTGATGCTCCTGAAAGGAGCGTTAAAATACCAGCCGATTAGTAACATTTCACAAATGAAAAAGGATGCCAAAAATCTCAAAAAAGAAAAAAAAAAATGACCAGCTCTTTGGCACAAAACCTGCTCCTCAATGCTCCACTGAACACTACAAGCCCCTAAAGCTGAACTTAAAAGCATGTGACAGCTGTTGATTGATTATAGGAATCCACAGGAAAAAAAATGCACCCCTTGGGTGCATGACATGCATCTTATCTGTAGAACAAGGCACGGTCTACAGTGAGATGAGGTAAAAAAAAAAAAAAAGAAAATGTATATGATAGCATTCTGAAAAGTATATCGTGGAGCTAGACAAATGCAAGACCCACTATCTGTTTTAAAGCAGAGTTCTGATGCAGCACCCATCCCTCCAAAATTTAACTGTTCATGCACTGAACAAGCTATCCATAAACTATCAGTACTTTTCTGTCTTAAAGGCATTTCACCACCAAAAGGGAATGTAAATTAACTCAATTCTGAAAAGAAAGGCAATCTGAAAAACACCTTTTTGGTGAAATTTATATTTAAGTAAATATTAAAGTGCAACCAACTAGACCCCCCCCATTCCTAACCAGTTGAAAGTTATGTGCAATTCTACACCTTTATATGTTAACACGAAAACTGTGATATACCAAGCCTCTCCTTCCTAACACCTCTACATATAGTTTTTCTTTGCTATTATAACCGAATAGGAATGTTTCACTACACCAAAAAGCCTGACTGTAATGCCAGCAGGAAAAAAAAAAGCAAACGGGTAAGCAAACACTCAAAAAAAAAAAAAAAAGACTCGAAGAATAGGATGATAGGATGGATACCTAATAAAACATAAATGTCCCCCATTCATCTGCAAGTCATTTTCTCTCTAACAGATCTCAGATTTTCAGAACAAGTATGCAGGTTATTTAAAACTGAGTTATATATAGTCATTTAGCAGCAGCAAAAACACTTCTGGCATTATCACAGATGCTAGATCTCTGGAGGAATTTTTTTCCCCCAGACTAGCATTTTTCTTCACCAAGAACCAACCATCCATTATTTCTAAAAACAAGGGCCCTTTTCTGCCCCCTAAAACAAACAAATCACAGACCACAGTTAAATTCTACGCTAATGAAACTGTGAGATTACATCCCAGGCGTTGTCACAGCCTATTTTTCATACACCACCACAAGACAGTTTGATGCAGTATTCCTGATTGCTTTTTATAGTATTTGTAAATACACTCACTAATCCACTAAATTAGGTAATTTACAAACAGGTCCTCTCAGTTATTAGTGGACAGTAGTCAAGTTCTATTACATTTGATCCTCATACAGTTGTCTAAACATTTCCACCCAGGTTAAGGGCTCGGAACCGAGAGAAGGAGGTTGGCGAAATTTGGATGGGGGCAGGGTAGAAGCTGGAAGAAATCTCTGCATCTCAGCCCTCAGCGACAACATTCAGCCAGTGCCCACAGAAAAACTAAATTCGGAACCTCTTCCTCCTGTTACACTGGCAACAAAGAGGGAGTTTCCGTAACGCTCCCGTCACCCACCAGGTGCCCAATCTCCTTCCCAGCCCAGAGTCGGCGCTCCCGCAGGGACCTCCGAGTGCGGGGAGGCCGCGGGGCCCGGGTCACGGCACCAAGGGGGGATGGGGTGCAAGCGAGCAAGCGAGGTCTGCGGAGCGGGCCGTGGATGGGCTCCGGGACCCGCTGAAACATCTGAACCCAGCCGGGGGGGCAGCGGGCAAAAGAAAAGGGACAGAATATCTAATGAAGCAGAAACTGGAATTCGGTGGGAGAGGTGAAGAGCCCTTGCTGGGGGTACACCTGCGAGGAGCACAGAAAACAGGCGGCGGATGGCGGGGAGACTCCATGGAGGTGGAAGAGAGGAGCCAGGCCCGGAAGAACAGGGAAGGGGATGCCACCTGGGGCAGAGGAGGCGCCGCGCCAGTGCAGCCTCTACCTGCCGGCGGCCGGGACGGGCCGCTCAGGTGTGACTGGGAGGAGGGGGCCGAGTGGGGAAGGGTCCGGGAAGAGCTGAGGGCGCACTAGGGGCCGCGCAGAGGCGCCTGCGAGTCGGCAGCCGCGGAGCCAGCGCGCGGGCATCGGCGGGACCCGGGGGAGGGAAAGGCGGAGTGGGGGTCTTTGGACTGCACGGTGCGCTCAGGGGAGGCTGGGGACAGCGAGAGGTATCGGGCGGCGGGCGCCCGCGGCGCGACGCGGCGCACGGGAGGCATCCGGGCGGGCGGCCGGGAGGCGGGAGCCCCTCACCTGCGCGGCGGAGGAGGCGGAGCTGCAGCAGCCCATGGCGGGGCCGAAGGAGCCCGGAGGCGGCGCCGGGCGCGCAGCTACGCCCCGGAGCCCCTCGGCATGCGAGCCGGCGGGCGCCCGGGGAGGGCGCGGCCTGGCCCCGCACGGCTACGCGGCGGCGGCGGCGGCGGCTGCAGCGGCGGCTGGTACTCAGGAGGCGGCGCGGCTAGGGGCAGGCGCCAGCCACATCCCCCGGCGGCGGCGGCGGCTGCGCGGCTCCTGCTCTGCTCCTGCTGCAGCAGCTGCTCTCCAGCGGAAAGGGGCGGGCGGCGGCGGCGGCGGCGCCTCCCTCTGTCCCCCGCCTCCCGCCTCCCGCCTCCCGCGCCCAGTCCCTCTCCCGCTCCCTCTCCCGGGCCGCCGCCTCCTCAGCGCCGCGCGCGTCTCCCATCAGACTCCCCGCCCCCAGTGCAGCGCCGAGCGGGCGGCAGGGCGGCGGCAGCCAGAACAAGGCCGGGCCCTTCCGCGCGTGTCAGAGGCTGCGCGGCGCCGGGCTCATTTAGCGGTGGCACCGAGGCAGCTCTCTGCCTCGAGGCTAGAGGGCAACGCGGTCTGAGGCAGCCGAAGACCGGGCCAACTCGCTGCCAAAAAGGTGCCGGATTGCTTCCAGATCTAGGAGGCACGCGGGAATTCTCCCTCTCCCTACTGGACGCACAACTCAGGATCCTGATGGCTTCTTACCACTCCGTCGGCTGTTTTTTTCTCCAGAGGAAAGCGTACACAAGAAACCTTTCCTGGAGAAGGAATAGGTAATAAGAAGATGGGAAGAAACAAGCATCTGTTGCTACTGTCCCCATTTTGCTGATGTGGAAACTGAGCCTTGAAAGGGACCAAGAACCTAATGAAATGTCCCCAAAGTTGAAATGGTAATAAATAGCCAGAAATGAGAAAAAGGCAAAAAGTTATCCAGGCTCGCAAGTCAAAGCCATACTGGATCTAAGCTAAACTTTCTTATACAGGATAGTCTACAAAAAAACAATAAGGGGACATTAATTTATTCATATTAAAAATGCTTACTGAAGACACACTACGTTCCAGTAACTGGTACTGGGAATAAAGAGACGAACAAAAGAGACTTACCAAGTTCCTGTTGCTAAATCAGTAAGACTCAAGGAAGTAGCAACAAGTTAGAGTAGACGTGGTAACTACCTTCAAGAAATTTACAATTCCGAAAGAGTCGTTAGGAAATACAGTATGAGGTGAAAACAGTTAAAAAGTGAAAGAAATAAAACTAAAGATAATGATTAATATTAAAAAAACCACATTATCAGGCACTGTTATAGCCTTCATATGTCATTTCATCTTGTCAAAGAATGTCTCAAAAGACAGCCACAGGAAAGAAAAGAAAAACTTTATTTGCAAAGATGCAAGGGAGTGAGACTTCCAAAAGGACTGATTCACCAAACATGAGACATCAAGTTTTAAACATTACTTAAAGTGTAGAGGGAAGAAAAGAACACAGAATTAAATTGACTTTACATGCACTGAAAGGGAATCTAAGCCAAGGAAAGTCGGAATGGTAGCCTGTAAGGGGACAGCTACAGAAAGGGCCAGAGAAGAAGAATTCCTAATTGATGTTTTCCTGTGCCATTTCCTGAGTTCGAGACTGTGGACGAGTTATCTCTTCAAATCTCATTGTCCTCTTCTGTGAAATGCTGGTAGCAGGGATGACTGCAAAGGCTTGTGGTCAAGATTAAATAACATAAGAAAGTGCTGCTAGGTCAGCAAGTACTCAACTGCTTGAGCTCTTGAATTCTTCTGCATTCATTCTAGTTTCCTTTCAAGTTAATCAGAGGGTCCACCATACCACGGAGCTGGCGAATCCTACATGTGTTTCTCATAACCATTAAACCAACAAATACAAGTGAAGACATAAAATTAATGGTTCTAGTCCCAATTCTGGTTGTAAACTCCAGAATTAGATTGTAAACTCCCTGAGAACAAGGAAAAGTATTTTCTCCTTTGTATCTCCCTCAGCTCTCTCAAATGTTTGTTGAATTATTCAGTGCAGCCAAGAATAAAAAACATTCCCTTGAGATTTTCCCTCAAAGCCAGAAAAGTACATCTTGTTTTTAACTCGGGGAGGAGGCTGAAAGTAAAATTACAGTCCTAAACAAGAAGCCATCTGTCTTCCTTCTTTATAGTCAAGGAAAGGGGAGTTGTTTCTCTTTGCAGAGTCAATATGGGAGCATTTCTCTCAGATTAGAAAAATCTTTTTGGCTAGTGCCACTGTTCCGTGTAGTAGCTAGTGCTTATTCTGTAATTGGAACTGTAGAAGGAGATAAATGCGTAACAGACTGTGGCAGTGCTTCATAAAATGTATTTTACTTTTTTAGAGATCTCTTTCCTAGACATAGATAATGGGTGAATATAATTGAAAGCAAGCACAGTCCATTGTGCTTGACTGATCTGAACTCTGGTTTTCCCTTTAAGGGTTAATAGAACTAAGAGTTCTAAGATTCTGCAAGGTGCTTTGTAAATACACCAATTATGTATGTATGCACCATATATGCATATGAATGTGATGTTTCAAAATTATACCTCGTCATTAGCATGAGGGAAACCAACAGCTCTTGCATTGATATGCTGTACCTTCTAAGAATGAGTCTCTTTCCCATCCCCCTCACGCCCAAAAAAAGCCTTGTAAAAGGAGTGATTTAGAGAGGGGCAAATTACTATTCCTTTTCACTCTTATAAACAAGTACACACAGCATTCAATGAAATTAAACCACAGCAAACTCAGAAATCACAAAAGGGATTTTTTTTTTCTAAAGCCAGTGATCAGGGTACTTATCTACCATGGTGAGATGTTATCAGGGCAAGCCCCTTCGGAGGGGCTTAGGTTGTTTTTCTTTTGGGAGAAAGGAGGTTTTTAAAAACTTATGTAAAAACCATCTGCGCTAACCAGGATAAAATTATAAGGTCTATCAATCTTGGTGCTGCAGGGTAAAATCGGATCACCAGCTGAGCCAGCCAGAAATGCTTCCCAGTGGTCTGGTATTGCATAATTGGCTGTGTGAATTCCAAGGGTTCCAGCTTCGGATGGAGGTCTTGGTGCTGGTCACTCACTGAGGGAAAACATTGAATTAATGGTCTTTCCATTGATTTTTATAAAGCCTGAGTCGTTGTTCACATGATTTCAGGTTTTGGGGTAACAGAAATACAAATGCATCTCTACATGTATATGTCTATAACTGCTCAGAATAGTCCTCTTAATTTAAAAACCGTGGCATTTGGTGCTGTGGCTGTGTTATGTACATTTTAGCACATACTGTGCTCACAGCCACATCCCACAAGAGCATATATGCTTCAGCAGAGCCCTAGCTTCCAGATTTGCCTCACAACCTCTTTCTCCTGAGCATTCACATACCACCCCTGGGAGATGCTCCAAAAGCAAAAACTAATTGTAACCAAAGGCTGTAACTGTTCATTCATCGCCAGAGAGGCAAGAGCAGTCTCTATTTGAGAAGGCAGAAATGTATCTCAGCCTCCCAGTTAAGCCAGAAGTTAGAAATCCACTTTACCTGAAGAGAGCTTTCCCGAACTCAGGCATGCAACAGAAAAAGACAACATTGTATTCAGCAAGGCTGGCAATTCTTAAGTCCTTAGCTCTGCAACTTTGTTTCTGGTCACACTTGTAAGTTGATGTTCCTCCAATATTTATTAATAACTCTGGCTTTTATTTGTCGTTTCACTTGGATTTTTGTTGCAAGATCAAACAATGTATGAATTCTCTTTAAAATGCTTATTATGAACTTGTGTTTAGAGGGGTGTATCTTCCTCCTACTACTTTTCTGAATGACTTTTTTAAACACTGTAGTCATTCAATTCATTTAATAATTTTTATATTGACTGCTTTCTATGAGCTAAGCATGTTTGATTTTGATTAAGTAGCCTGTGCTCAAGCATCAGTCCTCAGGGATTTGAGCTATTTCCAACATAAAATTAGTGTTGGTTTTTCATTTTGGGATACTGGGATGAGGAAGGAGAGGAAATGGAAGCAGGGTTATGAGTATTAATTTGAGAAGGAAAGAAGAAATTTGTAAAGTAGGGAAATCTATTTGTTTAACAGTACATGTCTTGAGCCATTATAATGAACCAAATACCTAGCTGGGTGCCTGGGATTCAAAGACGAAGTACACTCCTTGCCTTTAGATCATTCTTAAGGGGTGGAAAGATATTTAAACCAAGAACAGAGTATGGTTTAAATGTAATGAAAGAGAAAAGTCCACATGCTATATACGCTTAAAGGAGGTCCACAAAGATTGATTTTTTTTTTATTTAAAAAATGCTGTTACATGTTTTTCCCTGTTAACCCTTTCTTACCTCCACTAGACAAGTTCCCGCTGTGTACCAAAAGCCTAGAAAACAGTTTGGTATCCAAGAATGTTTCATAAATATTTATTCAATGAATGAATGAATTTTGTCAATGAGTCCCTAGGTATTTAGATTTATAAATGCCTAGAATGTCTCAAAGGAAAGCTTGTCTTAAATATTAATTACTACTTTTTAAAATACTTGTTGTTGTTGTTTTACTGTAAAACTTCTGGTGTAAAATAGGTTTATTTTTCTGGCTGGGCACAGTGGCTCATACCTGTAAACCCAGCACTTTAGGAGGCTGAGGCAGGCAGATCGCTTGAACTCATGAGTTTGAGACCAGCCTAGGCAACATGGCAAAATCCTGTCTCTACAAAATATACAAAAATTAGCCGAGCATCGTGGTGTGCATCTTTAGTCCCAGCTACTCGGGAGGCGGAGATGGGAAGATGGCTTGAGCCTGGGAGGCAGAGGTTGCAGTGAGCCAAGGTGGCACTACTGCACTCCAGCCTAGGCGATTGAGCCAAATTTTGTCAAAAAATAATAATAATTTTTCTAATATCGGAATTGTAAAAGGCTTTTCTTTGGATAACACTAGCCTAATACCATAGTAAAAGACAGATAGGATTAACTACATAAACAATTTAAAACTCCTACATGCAAAAGATACTACAAAATTAATACAAATGACAAAGAGATAAATAATACTCGCAAAGTCTATATAAAGGTTTACATAATACACAAGAAGCTCCTATTTAAAACCAAAAGAAAAAGGAAAAAAAAAAAAACCCACTCCACAGAAATATGAAAAGGACATAACAGACAAAATCCACAGTGAAAGAAATACAAGAACTAATAAAACGTGAAATGTTGCTCAGCCTTACTAATAATAAAACTGTAAGCTTAAAAATTAGGAGACATCATTCCTCACCTAGCAAATTGGCAAAGATTTAAAAGCTTAATAATAACCAGTGTGAGAGAAGGTCACAGTACTCTATACATGATTAATGGTGATATAAATAGTTACCCTCTTTCTGGGGAGAAATTTAAGAATTTGTATCAAAATGTAAAAGGTATATTGTTTTAACCCAGCAGTTCTTACCCTGAGAATATCCAACAGCAATACAATTTTGTTTTTAATAAGGAAAAATTGAGAGAAAACTAAATTTCCATAAACAGAAGATTGGTTAAGTAATTGCTTAAATAGTAGGAAGCACTATGCAACTGTTAAAAAGTAAGAGCAATCTGTATTTAATGACATGGGCTATGCATAACTAAAATATACCATCAACTAAAAACAGTAATTTACAAAACAGGATTATGATGGAATCCTGTTCATGTCAATCATGTGTGTGTGTGATGTAAATTGTGTGTGTGCAAGCACGTGTGTGCATGTTTGTAGAGATGAGGTTGTGAGGAATATGTGCCAATCTATTAACAGCAGTTACAATCGTGGTGAAACAGAACAAGACAGAAGACAGACATGTTCTGAATTATAACTTTTGAATTTTTTTGTAGTTTTGACAAAAGCATGTACTTAAAAAAACTATATTTAAATATTTTAATATTATAAAACATTTTATTTTATTAAGGACAGGGAGGGGGTTCTCCTGAATGACCTGTTAATCAGGAAGAACATATACAGTGTCCAGAGTACAGGGAAAGAACAGGTCACAAATGCAATGATTAGGAAAGGCTTCATAAATTGTGTTTCAGCCGGTCCTTAACACATAGCTTTGGATAAGTGAAGATGATGGGAGAAAAAGAGAACTCTCAGGTATAAAATGACTTAAGCAAAGGTGCAGGCTTAGAAATCAGTAAGATCTATTGCATGTTCCAGTTATCTGTTGTTGTATCACAAACCAAACTAAAACTTGATGACTTAAAACAATGACAGTCATCAACTCTCACCATTGGGGGAACAGAGTAGGCTCAGCTAAGCGGTTCTCGCTTGAGGGTTGTCACGTGATTGCAGTTAGCTATGAGGCAGGAGTTATCTTGAAGTTTCTTCATGCTTAGAGGTTGATACTGACTGTTTGCTATCAGTCAGAATACCTACTTGGAGCCTTGCCACATGACCTGGGTTTCCTTACAGCTTGGTAGCTGAGTTCTAAGGGTGAGCATCTTTTTTTTTTTTAACTATTCTTATTTTTATTTGTTTTATTATTATTATTGTTTTGAGACAGTCTCACTGTCACCCAAGCTAGAGTGCAATGGCACAATCTGGGCTCACTGCAACCTCCACCTCCTGGGTTCAAGCAATTCTCCTGCCTCAGGCTCCTGAGTAGCTGGAATTACAGGCACCTGCCACCACACTTTTTGTATTTTTAGTAGAGACAGGGTTTCACCATGTTGGCCAGGCTGGTCTCAAACTCCTGACCTCAGCTGATCCACCTGCCTCAGCCTCCCAAAGTGCTGGGATTACAGTCATGAGCCACCACACTTGGCCAGGGTGAGCATCTTTAGAGGACCAGACTAACACTGCATTACCTTTTACTTATTTATTTAATATTATTGTTATTAATATTATTATTTTGAGACAGAGGTTTGCTCTTGTTGCCCAAGCTGGAGTGCAGTGGCGTGATCTTGGAGCACTCTAACCTCCACCCCCGGGTTCAAGTGATTCTCATGCCTCAGCCTCCCAAGTAGCTGGGATTACACACATGTGCCATCACGCCCAGCTAATTTTTTGTATTTTTAGTAGAGATGGGTTTTCACCATGTTGGCCAGGCTGGTCTTGAACCCCTGACCTCAGGCGATCTGCCCACCTCAGCCTCCCAAAGTGCTGGGATTACAGGTGTGAGCCACTGTGCCCAGCCTGCATTACCTTTTACAACCTGGCCTCAGGTAGCACATAGCTTCACTTTTGCTATAGTCACAGGCCAATTCAGATTCAAGGGAAGGGACCATTGGTGCTCTCCAAACCCTACCCTTGAGGAAATATCAATGTCACACTGTAAGAAGAGCATGTAGGTTGGGAGATCTTGGCCTGAGCTCTTCTGTTTTTCACAGTTTCAAACACTCTCTAAAGTCTCTTCTGACAGGAGCTAGTTTTTCCTATCTACATTACCCTCTGGCATTCATAGTCCTTGGAATTTGTACCTCCTACAGATAAGAGGAATCAGAGGGTTTTGAGTAAAGTAGTAATACGGTAGGCTTTTTGCTTTAAAATGATCACTATGGTGGTATCTTACAGGGAGGACTAGAGGGAGGAAAGATTAAATAATAAAAATAGTAGGTGCTAGAGCTATGCCCCTACTCATCACCTCCCCTATTCAATTCAGAAAAATGGTACCTAAGTATGATTGACAGGAGTCTTCCATATTCCTTACCAAAGCCTTCAGTCTTCGGAATGCTTTCAATGGGCCTCAATTCTTATAGAACCAGATGCTCCTGTGCCTGGCAGGAAATTACTAGGCCTTGGGAAGTAATTGAACTTTTTGAGAATACCAAGGTACCACTTCAGGGATACTAACTGATATTTCTCCCACTGAGCAAAGGACATAGACTCCTTGGAAATTAAGCCTGACTTGACCACCAACTTACTTACTTCCCAAGTGCTCCAATAGTTTGTCTCCTAGTGTGGTGCTACAGAACAACATGGAGGAATGGGGAGGCGGAGCGGGCTACAGGGTCTGCACACATTGCTGGACTAGCAATTTGAAGCTTAGCTACAATCATTCCCAGCTTCCCTCAAGTCCTGTTAAGAGATTTGTGTAAGGCAATGAAAAGTGTGCTATTAGCTTGGTTTTTGAAGTTTCTTTCCCTATTATTATTTTACTGGACAAACTGTCAAAATCCACCTGTTCTTTCTCAAAGATGTCCTTTGTTCCTTTTTCATTGGTGCTGGACAGAGTCGTTTTCCCTAATACTATGTAGTTTAGGAGAGGCTGTGTCAATTGCATAAAATATTTCTAATCTCCATAATTAAGATGCTGCTGGTCTGACAGCTTTGCTCTCTTACTCCCCCTCAGCTAGTTGCAGGGATGTAGAAAGACATTTTCAAAGAGTACTAAAGCGAAATGACATGGTGTTCCCCTCCCGAAGGGCCTGCTCATGACTGTCACTAGCTTCCCTACGCTTCTTCGTGGAGAGTTTCATTTATGGCTTCCTCAAAAGTAGGAAAGAGAAACTATGCTAAGTTTCTCTAGACCATCTTCTCTCCATCCCCCAAAAATGCATACCCTGTCTTCAGTTTAAATTCGGGGGAAATCCAGATTGTCCCTTCTTTTTCTCGCTCTGTCTCCCAGGCTGGAGTGCAGTGGCACGATCTTGGCTCACTGCGACATCTGCCTCCCAGGTTCAAGTGATTCTCCTGTCTCAGCCTCCCAGGTAGCTGGGATTACAGGTGTGCACCACCATGCTCGGCTAATTTTTTTTGTGTGTGTATTTTTAGTAGAGACAGGGTTTCACCATGTTGGCCAAGTTAGTCTCAAACTCCTGACCTCAAGTGATCTATCTGCCTCAGCCTCCCAAATTGCTGGTATTACAGGCGTGAGCCACCATGCTCGGCCCTGGTTGCCACTTCTTATAGACCACTCTTGAGATCAATTCCCAGCACAGCATTTGACAGAGAATAATCACTGATAAATCTGGGTTGAACACCTGAATTACCAAATTCTGAGGTCAAAGGGAAATTTAGAGTTGAGAAGTAGCAGAACATTGCAGTTGCTGGCACAGAATCTTTGAAGATCATGTAGTCCAGTTTCCTATAATTTTGGGAAAAAAATAGAGAGATAACAGGTCACCAAGATTGCCATATATTCAACTTTTTTCTTACCTCTTGGTAGATTGATAATGTATTCAGGTATAACATATAAAAGTCCCGCTTCATCCTTACAGTAAGTCTATTAAGTAAAATTATTATTACTATTTTAGAGATTAGTAAAATGAGATATAAAAGTCTTGATAGACTGTATTATGTTGCTATAATAAACTAATTCTCAAACCTAGGTGGTTTAATAGGAGAAAGGTTTATTTCTCCCTCACAGTATGTATGACACAGCAGTTGGTCCAGAGGGAGAGATGGCAATAATACTGTCTGCTTTACATAGTCATTCAGGTGTCCAGGCTTATGAAGGCTCTAAGATATTGTATTTTTTTTTTTTTTGAGATAGAGTCTCACTCTGTTGCCCAGGCTGGAGTGCAGTGGCACGATCTTGGCCCACTGCAACCTCCACCTCCCAGGGTTCAAGCGATTTTCCTGCCTCAGCCTCCTGAGTAGCTGGTATTACAGGTGCATGCCATCATGCCCTGCAAATTTTTGTATTTTTAGTAGAGACAGGGGTTTGCCGTGTTGGCCAGGCTGGTCTTGAACTCCTGACCTCAGGTGATCCACCTGCCTTGGCCTCCCAAAGTGCTGGGATAACAGGCATGAGCCACCACGCCCGGCCTTCTAAGGTATTTTAGCTGCACCCTGTGTAACTTGAAGTCTTCCAACCCTCTCTCTGCAGAAAGAGAGTGTTAGATAATTACCTATGGAATTTTTACTGCCTCAGCCTAGAAATGACACATACCACTTTTGGTTGCATTTTACTGGTTAGTAGTAGTCACATGTCCTCACATTATCAAAGGGGGATGAAATGTAGAAGAAGTGGATTATTTGGTAAGCATTGCCATTGTCACTGCTCCAAGAGATAATTTGTATACTGTCCAATAGCTATTAAGTAGCAAGGTTAGCATCCAAACTCAAGCTGTCTGATGCCATAGTCCATGTGATTTCTTTTCATAACTTGATAATGCCATGTTGGACGTGGAAGTGGCCATAGTGTGGAGAGGCAGCTGTAGCATGATGGGAAAAGCCCTAGACTCGAGACAATTGAGCTAACATATCCATTTTACCACCTACTAGTTATGAGACCTTGGGCAAGTCCCTCAGCCTCTGCTAAAAGCAATTTTTCACCAGGCACAGTGGCTCATGCCTGCAGTAGTAGCACTTTGGGAGTTCGAGGTGGGAGGATCGCTTGAGCCCAGTTCAAGACCAGCCTGGGCAACACAGTGGGATCTCATCTGCAGAAAAAATTTAAAAATTAGCCAGCATGATGGTGCATGCCAGAAGTCTCAGCTACTCAGGAGGTTGAAGTGGGAAGATTGCTTGAGTCCAGGAGGTTGAGGCTGCAGTGAGCTATGATCATGCCATTGCACTGCAGCCTGGGTGACAGAGTGAGACACTGTCTCAAAAAAAAAAAAAAAAAAAAAAATCACTTTTTCTATCTATAAAATAGGAACAAACAGAACTGTCATGAGATTGTTGTGAAGGTAAAAGTATGAGAGGCTTCAAGACATATAACACACCCTCAATGAATGTTGAGGTCTGAATTCTTATTTCTTCTTCTAGCCCCTCTTTCTACCAACACAAGTACCTTCCTGGAAATGTAAGGCCTTCCATAGTGAGACTTTCTGCTGAAAGTTCTAGTTGAAATTTTGCCAGAGGAAGGACTTTAGTAACCTGATCCCAACACTTCCAGCATTTAAGCTCTGATTCTATTACCAGTCCTTTTCCTGATATCAGCAATTTTCTGCATGTGTTGCCAGCCACAACTCATTCATGACTTCAGGGAAAAGGAAAGGATAATGTCGCATTGGAATTAAAAGTTGTGGCTTGAGAGCAGTCTTGCATTTAAAAACACTGTAAATGTTGGCACCTCTCTAGGAAGTAAATGTCAAGGCACTTGTAATACAGAGTGAGCACCAGTGCCTTCAGGTATTAACCTATTGAGAAAGCCCATTTGGCTCATTATTACATCCTTGTCTCAACTCCAAAAATAGATCCTCTTTGTTATTTTAATATTATTTAGAGAAAAATTAAATTTCTATTATGTGACATGAGAAAATGCCTTTGTTAGAAGGCTAATGGGCCTTTTTTTCTTTTTTTTTTTTTTCTTTGTCCTGAGAAAGGAAAGTAAATTGCTTCCTATGGAAAGGTGCATAAACTCCTTCAGGCCCCTGGGTAATTGCCTAGGAGAGCATTGGTACAGATAATTGACAATCTAAAAACCAAGGTTCTTGGCAAAAGTAATGAACTTCCTTGAAGCAAGGCTCCTTTTTCAAAATGAACCTGAAGCTCAAAAACCTTTATTCCTCACTTTGCCTTTGTTGTTAGCAACTCAAACATCCTGACACACTGGTTACAATCTTGGGCTTAGGAGTGAGACAAATGTGGGATTGATAACCAGTCCAGCAAATTCTAGCTGTGGGACCCTGCCCAAGCTACAGAAGTTCTCTGAACTCCTCATCTATGACATTGCATCATGATTATTAAATGAGGGAGAGCACTTTGCAAGGTTACAGTGGTGTATCTGGCATGCTTGACACGAGAATGACAAAATTATTAACAGTAATCATCATTTTCTTATTCTTTAGTTAGAAGCAATGAACAATTTAAAATAATACATTTCAATTTTTAAAAATGAAAATGTATGTTTTGTATGAACTGAAATTTATACTCACTAAACAAGGTATTACACCTTGCAGTTTATACTGTTTCACTTTTTAAATTTTTAAACCCAAATTAAATGTACAAACTGTCATATAGCATGATTAAATTGAATTAATCCAGTTTTACTTCTTCATCTTGAGAACCACTGTGCTATCATTATTTATATCTACTGTTTAAGTGTAGAGATATATTGTACGACAGGGATTTGAGACGTGAACAATGACCTCAATGAATTTGAACAGTTCCTAACCATTATGAACTTACTCTTGAAGCAACCCCATGCAGCTATGTCCACCTGTGTCTGGGTGGATCCATAACTAGTGGTTGTCTGGATTTGTTTCCATGTAGAATATAATGCTTAGTAAGACATAAGTAATGTTTGCTAATTTGAAGCATATATATACACACATATAAATATAAGTATTAGATATATATAACATATATCTATAAGTATATATATATATACACACACACACCACATTGTTAAAATTCAACAGTTTTGAAGGTAGACCAACCACAGATTTTTTTAAGGAAGAATATTTTTATTACTGACATTGCTTTTTGTTTTGTTTTGTTTTTTTTCATATAGGGTCTTGCTCTGTTGCCCAGGCTGGACTGCAGTGTTGGGATTACAGGCATGAGTCACTGTGCCTGGCCAACATTGTTTAAAATTGTGGGCACACGGTGATAATAGAAAGCAGACAGATGAGGTTTTATTGCTTTTTCACATCCTCTGCAGACAATTCACCCCCTATTGTTGCACCAGACTAGGCTCTTCCACTGCTCTGCCCTTGGAATAACACTGCATAGTTCCTGGCAGATAGCAAGAACTCCATACCTGTAAACTATTATTATTTCACTACAGGTCTTTTAAAACTTGAGAGGTTCCTAGAATTTTACTTTTTCTTTTTTTTTTTTTCAGAGAGAGAAACAATGACATGGAAATATGACTTAATTCTCCAATAAAGAACTGGTATTATCAGGCCAGGTGTGGTGGCTCGCACCTGTAATCCCAGCACTTTGGGAGGCCAAGGTGGGTGGATCACCTGAGGTCCAGAGTTCGAGACCAGCCTGGCCAAAATGGTGAAACCCCATCTCCACTACACATACAAAAATTAGCCGGGTGTGGTGGCGCATGCCTGTAGTCCCAGCTACTTGGGAGGCTGATGCAGGAGAATTGCTTGAACCTACAGTGAGCTGAGATTGCACCATTGCACTCCAGCCTGGGCAACAGAGTGAGACTCCATCTTGAAAAAAAAAAGAAAAAAGTAGTATTATCTTAAAAAAATTTTTTTTTCTGTGATAATAGTTTTGGTGACTTTTAATTTAGAAAATATACAAAAGTGTTTTTAAAAGTAAACAAAAGAGGCTGGGCGAGGTGGCTCACGCTTGTAATCCCAGCACTGTGGAAGGCCGAGGTGGGCAGATCACTCCTTGAGGCCAGGAGTTCCTAGCCAGCCTAGCCAACATGGTGAAACCCTGTCTCTACTAAAAAATAAAAAAAATTAGCTGGGCATGGTGGCACACGCCTGTAATCCCAGCTACTAAGGAGGCTAAAGCACAAGAATTGCCTGAACTCAGGCAGCGGAGGTTGCAGTGAGCCGAGATTGTGCCCCCGCACTCCAGCCTGGGCAACAGAGTGAGACTCTGTCTCCAAAAAATTAAAAAAATTTAAAAAGAAGTATACCAAAGACAATAAAACCCCCTATAGTCATGCTATCCAAAAGACAAAAATAACAAGCATTTATTGATTACTCTATCTCAGGAGTCCTACATTCATTCCATTTATTTTAATCCTTCCTGTGAACCTATGAAGTAGCTTCAGATTTTACATTTTTCTTTTTTTTTTTTTTGAGACAGAGTTTCGCTCTTGTTGCCCAGGCTGGAGTGCAATGGCGCTATCTCTGCTCACTGCAACCTCCGCCTCCCGGGTTCAAGCGATTGTCCTGCCTCAGCCTCCTGAGTAGCTGGGATTACAGGCATGCGCCACCACGCCCAGCTAATTTTGTATTTTTAGTGGAGACCAGGTTTCTCCATGTTGGTAAGGCTGGTCTCCAACTCCCAATCTCAGGTGATCCACCCTCCTCGGCCTCCCAAAGTGCTGGAATTACAGGCATGAGCCACCGCGCCCAGCCACATTTTTCATATTTTTTTTAGAGGAGGTAACTGAATCCTAGAGAAGTTACAGAAGTAGCCCAAGGTTGTAAACCTGAGCTTGTGAGTGGCAGGCCAGGATTCAGACACAGCTCTGTTTGATTGGAAGCCTAATCTCTTAACAACTCTGCTGTTTTACAACAACTCTGTGTTCCCCGCTGACCATTATTAATATTTTGGTGTTTTGCCTTTCAGTTTAAGTGTATACGTATGTGTGTTTTCTAAATGTATATGTAGTTTTTTGAACAAAATTGGCATTGTGTTGTGTATAATGTTTTGTATCCTACTTTTTAACCTAATGTTACAGTGTAAGCATTTTCCGCATCATTATATAGGATTCAAAAGTATGATTTTCAGTGGCTACATAATAGTCCACCATATGCTTTACCATAGCTGAACAAACAAATCCTCTTCTGTGGGACTCCACTTTGAATAAAGTTCTTAGAAATGTAGTTTGTTACAACCATTCTGAAAGTCAGTTTGGTAATATATCGTGAACTGTACAAAGCTCTTACCTTTATAACCTCGCTTCTAGGAGTTTATTCAAAGGAAATAAACAAAATTATGGTCAAAGATTTATGAATGAGGGTGTTTATCACAGTGATAGTAAAAACGTATTTATGTGCATAGAAGAAAGATGAGAAGAAAACAATGATACATTAGCAATGTATCATTAGTTACTGATATAACTTTTATTTACTGAGTTATAGATTATTTTTATTTTATTGCGCTTTATTTTTTATTTATTTATTTTTTGAGATGGAGTTTTGCTCTTGTTGCCCAGGCTGGAGTTACAATGGCGCGATCTCAGCTCACTGCAACCTCTACCTCCTGGATTCAAGCGATTCTCCTGCCTTAGCCTCCCAAGTAGCTGGGATTACAGGCATGTACCAACACACTTGGCTAATTTGTTTTGAATTTTTAATAGAGATGGGGTTTCACCATGTTGGCCAGGCTGGTCTCGAACTCCTGACCTCAGGTGATCCACCCGCCTCGACCTCCCAAAGGTTGGGATTACAGGCGTGAGTCACTGCACCCAGTCTTATTGCACTTTAAGTTACATTTCTTATATATCTTTTTAAATTTTTATTATTTATTACATTTTTCAGTATTGTCTAAAATTCCTGTAATAAGTATGTATAACTCCTAAAAATTAAAAAGAAGTTATTTTTAAAATGTTAGTAATTTTTGGTGAATCTTCAACTCACCAATCACTGAATCCTGATCAGTTACAAAGTTACAAAGTCTGATTAAAATGTTCTGTACAGCTCACGCTTTCCAACAATATCTGGTCTAGGCTGGAATTAAATGTCACTTTGTTTTTTCCCACGGTTCCTTAAATCCTCAATTGTTAGTGGCTTTTACTCCACCAACTCTTTGATTGCTCCCAACCTTACCAGGATGAAGGCATTCATTTACTTCTACAACTGCTTGTTTTAAGGATAACTAGTTTATTTCTCTCATTAGGAAATTAAAGAAATATTGACAGGCCCAACTTTTTCAGATCAGAGGAAATATTTTTTTCTAACTTCAAAAAAAATTCCTTCTGTGTAGCTAGCTCTCTCTAGAAATTTTGGACATGGTTAGCAGTTTCCATCACAAGCATAAGCTTCCTGTATGTCTGGGCAATGATATGTTAGCTGTTATCCTCAGCCAAGTCTGTTCACTTAGGACTCAGTTTTCTCACCTATAAAATGAAGACTTAAAGTCATTGAGCTGTAGGGTCTCTGCCTACTCTTAATCCTTAGGTAAAAACCCACCAGTAAGAGACTGAATGTTAGTTCTTTCTGGTCCCAATTCTGAAGGAGAATGTAAATATAACATATTAAATATAACTGAAGACAGAATAAGAAAACTAAAAATAGGTTAGAAGAAATTACTGTAAAAGAAAAAATATACTGAGAGATATATTTATTAAGGTAAGTATATCAATTCTCTGAATGATACCCAAGCAATGAGTTTAGTATAGAGGTTTAGTGTACTATTAAGGGAAGATGCTGAATTTAGAAATAAATAGACCCTGAAAGGAGACTTGACTCTGTCATTTATTAGCTACACGGCCTTGAGCAAGTTATGTAAACCCATGGCTGCTTTTTAGAGTTTCTCTTTGTCTTGATATTCTGAAGTTTCTGTACAGTGTCCAGATGTGGATTTATTTTTGCTTATCCTGCTTGGGAATGGTTGGGATTTTTGAATCTGTGTGGGTAGTACCTTTTATTAGTCTTAGAAAATTCCTAGCAATTCAATATTCAAATATTGCCTATAAAAGCAAAACGATATGACTTCTGGGAATGGCTTTAACGTATTTTGACAAAGAAGGAAATAAAAATAAAGAAAGAAAATAAACAAATGTGTCAAAATCTTGATAACCGTGAAGTCTGGGTGATAGGCATATACGGTTTATAGTACTGTTATCTACTTTTTTCTTTCATGTATGCTTAAATAATTTTATAATAAAAAATAAAGAGCCATAAGAAAATTAACAACCATTCTGTCTCCTTCTCCTTGTAGAAATTCAGTGGAGTGTACATCAGACCTTGTTCTACACTTCATGTCTCTGAATGCTCAGAGTTTGCATATTTTTATCTCTTGTGATATTGTGAATAATTTTTTCTAATCTACATTTAGTTTACTTATTCTGTCTCCAGTTATATTTAATGTTATTCAGTATTTAATTTTGGTTATTATAATTTGTATTTATAGACATTGATTTTGGTTCTTTTTCAAATTCGTTAGGTTACTTTATCCCTTATACTTTTTCTCCAATCAGAAGTGAGCTTTCTCCAAGTATTAAAACACACACACACACACACACACACACACACACACAACCTCCTTCCCCAGCTATTAAAAAAATAGGCATAGTTGTTTTAAGTATATTGTTCTATAGCCTAAGTCTCATAATTCCAACATCAGAAATATGTGAAAATCTGGTATATTTTCTATTTGTTCTGTGGTTTCTAAAGGTTCTTGCTCATGGTATGTTGCTTGTGTGCTTGATTATTTTTGACTGTGTGCTGCTCATTTATTTGAAAAATGATATGTGGGATTTTTTTCTGATCTAGGATAAAGGTGTTTTCCTCTAGAGTGGATATATATTTGATTATTTGGTGTTCAAAGGCATTAACAATTCAGAACAATTTTTAAATAAATTCAGAAGTTGACAATTTTTTTGACTAATCAAATTCAGTGATGTGTCTGTAGGCTGCAAATTTGAGTGATGATTAACTTGTCGAACTTTTCGGTCCTTTTCCCTCTCTCTTAGGCTCAGCAACAAAGTATTTTTCTTGTAGCCCTTGGAGTAGGGGAGAGGTATAAACCTTTGGGACCCCATCTTCATTGGAGTAAAGGGGTCCCTCCTTAGAGATTCTATTTTGGACAAGACATTGGCTTTAATTTTCATCCCCCTTGCCATGGGAGGCTATCAGCACTCTGGGAAAAAAAGCAGCCTCAGTGCTTTCTCTTACCTTCCTGGAAAAAGATGAATGATAAACTCTTCTAAGTTCCAATTTCTTCATATGTAAGATGAAGTTAATATTGCTTTACTAACAGAGTTGTGTGTTAAGCAAGATACAAAATGCCCTTTTTAAATCGTAAATTACAATATAAACTTCCTCTGGAACCCAGGGCCCTTAGGGTTTGGGAAACCTCTTCAAGTTGCATGGATACTTGAGGGTATGTATATTTTTCTGTGTGTGTTTCAGAGGGTGCTCACATATTTAATGAGTTTCAAATAATCCATTGACCACCAAAAATTTTTAAAGCATTTGAAAATGGAAATTATTATTTGAAATCAAATAAGTATGGGAAGAAGGCAGAAGATTGGACTTGTGTTTATTCATTTAGATGTTGCTGAAGTGGGTCGGGTGCGGTGGCTCACACCTGTAATCCCAGCACTTTGGAAGGCCTCTTGATCACGAGGTCAGGAGTTTGAGACCGGCCTGGCCAACATGGTGAAACCCTATCTCTACTAAAAATACAAAAAATTAGCCAGGTGTGGTGGTGCATGCCTGTAATCCCAGGTATTTGGGAGGCTGAGGCAAGAGAATCACTTGAACCCAGGAGGCAGAGGTTGTGGTGAGCGGAGATCACACCATTGCACTCCAGCCTGGGCAACAAAGTAAGACTCTGTCTCAAAAAAAAAAAAAAAAAAAAAAGATGTTGCTGAAAATGTTTTAACCTTTGCCAATTACTAAAATAGTGATTATTTGCTCAATAAAACTATGTTTTATCTGTTCTCTTCTAGACTATAATTTTATGTGTGTGAAATTCAAGGAGAAAAAGGAAACAATACATAATCCAGGTAGGAAGAGCATTTTGTTCCTTTCATTATTTATTCCTTGCAGACTTTCATTCATAGATGCATAGACTCTTAAAATGTTAGAGCTGCTGAATGCGTACAGATCAGCTAATTTAACCTTCTTAGTTTACATTTAAGGACACCAAGGAAAGGAAACAGATAAATTTACTGGAATTATAAATGTGACAAACATTCCAGAGATTTTCTGCTAATTAAAATGTTGCTTTTGACTAAGAAAACATAGCAGAGTTGGAGATTTCCCCCCTTTTCCTCTATGGCATCACCAGTGTCACACTTCAGGGCCTGATCAAATGTTTTATCTTCTGAAAAGCTTTCCTGGCTCAGATGAGGTGACTCATGTCAGCCTACACAAAGGCTTCTTCCTATACTAGAATTTCTACTATAATTTTTCAGCCTTTCCACATAACAAGTCTTACCATAATCCAGCAATAGAGCAAAAGAGAAGTCAAGGATGAGAAGCTTGATAATGTGAAGGTTTAATTCTAAGGTGGGTAGCAGTCACTCTTTCATTCAACAAGTATTTACTAAGTACCTACCATGTGCTGGGTGCTGGAATTACAATGATAAACAAAAGATGTGGTCGTTATTTCTCCATTTTCATACCACCACTTTAGTCACCACTTTTCTTTCTCTTTTGGACAACTCATAGTTCTCAAAGGTCAGGCAGCAGGCCTCAGTCATGCTAATGGAGATCTAACCTTTCATGGAATCAGAGATTTTTTCCAGCGCAAGGGAATTTCAGTAATTTTCCAAATGAGGCCTTTGTCTCCAAATCACAGTGATAATTACCAGCAAAGTCATAACTTGAACTCAGGTCTTCTGACTTGAAGCCCAGTGCCTTTTTTTTTGTTTGTTTGTTTGTTTACCCACAATGCTCCCATGTAATGTAGCATCTGGCTTCTGGATGGACTTTTGCAGCACCAACCGCCATTTCTAAGACACAGTAGTGTCATAAATGTTGTTGAATGAATAAACAAATAACAGCTATTCTACTGCCCAATCCTTTCTTTCTCCTTAGAATAGCAGAGAGTAAAGAAAGCAAACCAGCAGAATGTATCTGGAGTTTCCAAGCATCATTATCAGCATGAATGCATGTCCTTTGGGAACTCTGCCACTGAAGTCATTCAATCAAGTAGAAATTGAATCAATGTCCATTCTTAGTACAGTAATTAAAGGATACCAATATCTCAGAACCAGCCGGTGGAAAATAATCTCTGGTCTGTTTTATAAGCAATATCATATATAAAGGTGGAAGGCCTTCAGTGTTTTCCCCTGAACAGCTTTCTATGGCACACAGCATAGACATCCAGGCAAAAGGAAGACAAGCTGGTTCACCGTCATCTTTGATTTCTCTCCAATCTCCACACTACCTCCAACGTGATAGCTTTAAATGCAACTTGAGAAATGTTTCATCCAAGATTATGTAGCTAGTAAGCAGTGAAGCCAAGACTACAGCCTGTGAATTTGGATTTAAATAATTTGCCACCCATTTATCACACTTTTGATCAGATTTGGATCCACTGTAATTGGCCCCTTTTTCTGACGGTAGCCATGTATTTTAGAGCTGCATTGTGCAATACAGTAGCTGCTGGCCTCCTGTGGCTATTTAAATTTAACTATGGTGGTGTGTGGCTGTAGTCCCAGCTACTTGGGGGGCTGAGGCAGGAGAATTGCTTGAACCCAGGAGGTGGAGGTTGCGGTAAGCTGAGATCATGCCACTGCACTACAGCCTGGACAACAGAGCGAGACTCCGTCTAAAAAAAAAAAAAAAAAATTAAATTAACTAAAATCAATGGCTGGGCACTGTGGCTTATGCCTGTAATCTCAGCACTTTGGGAGGCCGAGGCGGGTGGATCACCTGAGGTCAGGAGTTCGAGACTAGCCTGGCCAACATGGTGAAACTCTGTCTCTACTAAAAATACAAAAATTAGACGGGTGTGGTGGCATGCACCTGTAATCCTAGCTACTTGGGAGGCTGAGGCAGGAGAATCGCTGGAACCCAGGAGGCAGAGGTTGCAGTGAGCTGAGATAGTGCCATTGTACTCCAGCCTGGGTGACAGCAAGACCCCATCTCAAAAATAAATAAATAAATAAATAAATTAAAAATTTAGTTCCTCAGCCATACTAGTCCCATTTCAAGTACACACTAGTCACAAGTGGCTAGTGATTGTATGTTGGACAGTGCAGACATGGAGCATTTCCATCATCACAAAAAGTTCATTGGACAGCACTGCTCTAGAGACAGATTTCCCTTTTTTTGTCTAAGGTTACTAGGGTCAGAAAGTCTGATAGAATATTTCCTCCCTCCAAACGGCAAATGAGGCCAATAGAGCTACTTAGTCTATTCCATACTTTCTAAACTCTTAAATGGAATTGATAGGGCCTAGCTACTCATCTCTGGGATGGGTAAATCTGAAACATGCTACTTAGAAAAGGATGATTAATTTGTTGTCATATCAAGTCCCTTGAACATACAATATAAATAAATATAAATTAAAGTATGCATCTCTCTGCCCTACTCTGATCTGTTATATGAGTATATATTTCTTTGGGATTTAGAAGAACATTATGTTTCATTCTCAGGCTAGTGATTCATTAAGAATACATTTCTCAATGACATTTCCACAGATCATCATTCTCTAGGCAGACTATCTTCCTAGATCTCCGGGCCCATTTTCCTTCCAGACTAAAATCCTCTGGGAAAAAGATCTAAACATTTCAATTCTAACAGGATGTAAAGCTCTCTAGTTGAAAATTTGTAGCAGATATTCAAATTGGGAAATGATAACTATGATGTGAAATAAACTATGTAAAGAAATGTACAAGTGAAAGATTATATTGTCACCTATATACCACAAGTGAGTTATTCTACCCGAAAAAAAAAAAAAGATAGCTTATTTTGGCCAGGCGTGGTGGCTCACGCCTGTAATCCCCAGTGCTTTGGGAGGCCGAGGTGGGCGGATCACGAGGTCAGGAGATCGAGACCATCCTGGCTAACACGGTGAAACCTCGTCTCTACTAAAAATACAAAAAATTGGCCAGGCGAGGTGGCTGGTGCCTGTAGTCCCAGCTACCCGGGAGGCTAAGGCAGGAAATGGCTTGAACCCCGGGGGGCAGAGCCTGCAGTGAGCTGAGATCGCGCCGCTGCACTCCAACCTGGGTGACAGCGAGACTCCGTCTCAAAAAAAAAAAAAAAAAAGATAGCTTACTTTGCTTTGTTGTATGTCAAATGACAACAACAACAACAACAACAAAAGACGAACAATTTACACACAGAACCCAGGGTGACCATTTCTTTTTGCTTGACATAGTTTGTATTTGCAAACATTCCCCATTCATTTGTGTGAAATAATTGGAAAAAAACATGCAATTTTCACAAAATTGGAGAAGGAAGAAGGGTCAGCTTGCAGCTCTAGTGCTCCCTTGTTGGATGGGTAATTTGGTATCGAGAGGTAGCCATGGTGACCAGAAAACTTACTCATGTGACTAACGGTGCAACTAATGATGCCCACAATTACTTAATTGCAGGCATGCTTAATGGCTTTTGCCATTTTCAGATGGTGCTTATGGCTAATTGTGGCTGCAAGTGGGTAACTACAGGTGCAATCAGATACGTTCCTAATTTTTACATTTGTGCTGACAGCAGAAGAAACCATTCCTTCTAAAATGAGGCGTTATAAAAAGAGAGCTGAAATTAGTTCTTTCAAGTCCACTGATGATAGAACAGCCTCTGACACAAAAACAAACACAAATCATTTCATGTTGAAGTGGAGGAAAGTTCTAGATGATCATTGGATCTTTTGCTACACTCCAACCCCACCTGTGCATTCTCCCCTTTCCCTTTAGTGTTCTCCCACTTGAATTCCTGCTGCTACTGCCACTACCAAAAGGGGACTTTTACTTTTTCCTTATAACTCTACAGTTCCTGTCCCATCATGGAATATATATTGTTTTTTAATGTTACATTGTCTGTATTTGAAAAGATTTTTTTCTTTTTTTTTTTTTTGAGACAGAGTCTTGGTCTGTCACCCAGGCTGGAGTGCAGTGGTGCGATCTCAGCTCACTGCAGCCTCTGCCTCCCAGGTTCCAGCGATTCTCCTGCTGGGTAGCTGGGATTACAGGCACACATCACCATGCCCAGATAATTTTTGTATTTTTAGTAGAGACGAGGTTTTACCATGTTGGCCAGACTGGTCTCCAACTCCCGACCTCAGGTTATCCGCCTGCCTCAGCCTCCCAAAGTGCTAGAATTACAGGCATGAGCCACCGCACCCATCCTTGTATTTGCAAATACTTTTAATACATGGCATGATACATATGTGCTCGAGTGACCTCTAATATATATCCTGGGGCAGATAAGTTAGCTTTTGAAGTTCTCTCATCAGGACTTAACACTCCAAAGATGGCTATGCAGTACTTTGAAATCCTTATCAAAATCTCACCTGAGGGATTTTAATCAGAGATAATTTTTTTTTGAGATGGAGTCTCAGTCTGTCACCCAGGCTGGAGTGCGGTGATGTGATCACTGGTCATTACAACCTCCACTTCCCAGGCTGAAGCAATTCTCCCACCTCAGCCTCCTGAGTAGCTAGACTACAGGCATGCACCATCATACCTAGCTGATTTTTATATTTTGGGGGGTAGAGACAGGATTTTGCCGAATTGTAGTTCCCAAATCCCCCTGTGTCATGGGAGGGACAGAGTGGGAGGTAATTGAATCATGGGGATGGTTTCCCCTGTGCTGTTCTCGTGATAGTGAGTAAGTCCTCATGAGATCTGATGGTTTCATAAGGGCCTTCCCCCTTATAAAACTCTCATTCTTCTTTCTCCTACCACCATGTAAAGAAGGATGTGTTTGGTTCCTCTTCTGCCATAATTGTAAGTTTCCTGAGGCCTCCCCAGCCATGCAAAACTGTGGGTCAATTAAACCTCTTTATAAATTACCCAGTCTTGGGTATGTCTTTATTAGCAGTATGAGAATGGACTAATACAGATGGGTGTCCTGTGAGTAAGCCCTGTACTCTACTAATTGTCAACTCTTCTTGTTTGGGGCCTGAGGGATGAACTTTAGCCACAGCCAAATGGCAGAACTGTGAAGACTTGCAAGTAATGAGGTGGAGAAAATGTTGGTTACCAGAACCCTCTGAGGGAGAGCCCTTTATTTGATTAGAAGAAATACTTTGAAATGACATTTGGGGTGGAAGGTGAAGTCTCAAGGGCCTTCTCCATCAAGAAAAAAATGTTTGCTAAACTGCTTTGCATGAGACAAGGAGAGGAATTGTATTGCTCCTAAGAGACAGTGAAGAAGGGGGAGGGCAGCGAGATGGGGGAAAGAATGCAACCACAACACCGGCAGAAAGATATCTGCTGCACAATGGAACCTTTTGTGTCAATGCACAAATTCTCATAAAATATACTAAGCTAATGAATGTCTAGTATGCATGATTATCTGTGAAGATTTGTGAAGAGGTTGAGTTTGCTATCTGGACTGAAGCTGAACACTATCTCTGAAGTTTGGCTCACAACCTCCCTTCTCTCTCTCTGTCACACACACACACACACACACACACACACACACACACTACACCCACCCCCACACTGTGATACAGAAAGAGCACTGGGTAGAGGCAGGTAAAAGGAGAATTATTCTATCACACTGTGACATGACAGGCAGGCTGAGGGTACCAGCAGGCTTGCAGAAACGGGCATGGTGCCCAGGGCTTGGGCAGCCACAAGTCAGAGGATGATTAGACAATGGAAATCAACAATTTATAAAGGCTGGAGGACAAGGCCACAGGGAGTGTTCAAAGTCCAGGCACACAATCACCATTCAGGGTGTGTGCTGTGCTGTGGGATTTGAGTGAGGTAGAGGAGCAAATGGCTGAAAATTTCTCTCAGCTCCGTGGTGTGACTGACCCAGTGCTGGAGATTCCAAAGGGAGGAAGATGCTGCACCCCCTTGCCCTTGGAGAGAGATCATTAGAATACAGTCATAAAATTATGGTCGTAGGAAGCTCAGAAGAAGCTGGCAGGTTAGGGAAGGTTTGCACAAGGACATGGTTCTTGCTATGAGCTTTGAAAGGTGAAGAGTATATAGAAAGATTGTGAAGAGAGGTTTTTCTGGGCAGAAGGGTTAGCCTATGTGAAGAGGCAGAGGCATGAGAGTATAGGGCAACTGAGGCAGGAGATGAGGGTCTCAAAGATCTGAATGGCTTTGCTTGCCATTTGAGGACTCTAAACTTCATCTAAAGGTACTGGGGAACCATGGAAGAATTTAAAGCTGGTGGAAAGCATGACTAAATTTGTCTCTTATAAAGATCTCCCTGGTTTACGTGCCCATCTTCTGGGCTCTCAAAGTATTGACCTGTCAGTGTTTCAGTTTTGTTTTTTTTTGTTTTTTTTTTTTTTGAGACGGAGTCTCACTCTGTCACCCAGGCTGGAGTGCAGGGGCGCGATCTTGGCTCAGTGCAAGCTCCGCCTCCCAGGTTCAAACCATTCTCCTGCCTCAGCCTCCCGAGTAGCTGGAACTACAGGCGCCTGCTACTATGCCGGGCTAATTTTTTGTATTTTTAGTTCAGATGGGGTTTCACCGTGTTAGCCAGGATGGTCTTGATCTCCTGACCTCGTGATCCGCCCGCCTCGGCCTCCCAAAGTGCTGAGATTGCAGGTGTGAAACACCGCACCCGGCCTCAATTGTTTATTTCTCCACCTTACTACATTGTGAGCACCTTGTGGGGAAGAGCTGTATCTTTCATCTCTGCACATAGTATATTGTCCAGGGGACATAGTAGGTATTCAATGGATTTTTTTTTCTTTTGAGACAGAGTCTCGCTCTTGTCACCCAGGCTGGAATGCAGTGGTGTGATCTCAGCTCACTGCAGCCTCTGCCTCCTGGGTTCAGGTGATTCTCCTGCCTCAGCCTCCTGAGTAGCTGGGATTACAGGCACCTGCCACCACGCCCAGCTAATTTTTGTATTTTTAGTAGACAGGCGGTTTTGCCATGTTGGATAAGCTGGTCTCAAACTCCTGACCTCAGGTGATTCGCCCACCGAGGCCTCCCAAAGTTTTGGGATTACAGGTGTGAGCCACCACGTCTGACCTCAGTGGATTTATTATTTTTTTTTTTTTTGGAGATCGAGTCTCGCTCTGTCACCCAGGCTGGAGTGCAATGGTATGATCTCAGCTCACTGCAACCTCTGCCTCCTGGGCTCAAGCGATTCTCCTGCCTCAGCCTCTCGAGTAGCTGGGATTACAGGTGTCCGCCACAATGCCTGGCTAATTTTTGTATTTTTAGTAGAGATGGGGTTTCACCATGTTGGCCAGGCTGGTCTTGAACTCCTGACCTCAGGTGATCCACCTGCCTAGGCCTCCCAAAGTGCTGGGATTACAGGCATGAGCCATTGTGCCCGGCCAGTGGATTTTTTAAAAAGTATCCTATCCAGAAATGAACAGTTGGAGGGTGGTACAATAAGACAGAGAAATGAGTGAGGAGGTTAATAGAACAATCAAGATGGAGATAGTGAAAGCCTGAGGAAAATGTAATGGCAATAGGGATTGAGAGAAGGACCCTAATCTAGAGATATTTATAAAGTAGAATTTACTGGACTTGGTGATTGATTCGTTTGTTGAAAAAATTATTAGAAAAAAGTATCAAGGATGACCCCGAGTTTCTGTCCTAGGTAACGGCTTGGATCCTATGAAAAACAGGAGGAAGAATAGGTTTGTTTTTAGAGGGGAAAGGGAGATTATCAGTTCCCTGAATTTCAGTAGCCTATGGAACATCAGAAGAGATACCTACCAGGCTGCTACTGGATGGATTATGCTCACTACAGACCTAGATCTCTAACATGGAGACTGTGGGTTGGAAGTAATAAGTCTACAGATGATCTTTCAGATGTGAGTGTAGATGTGCTCTTAAAGGGAGAGTATGTAGAAGAGGGTGGAGGATAAAACCATGAAAAATGCTAACATTTGTGAGGTAGAGATGGAAAAGAGTTGCTCTTGAAGGAAGAGTTGAAGATGTAGGAAGAAAATTGGGAGATAAAAAATTATTACAGAAATTCTTATAATGGAAATACTTATTCCTTTTTTTTCCTTTTTTTGAGAGGGAGTATTGCTCTGTCACCCAGGCTGAAGTGCAGTGATGCAATCTCAACCCAGTGCAACCTCCGCCTCCTGGGTTCGAGCGATTCTCCTGCCTCAGCCTACGGACAAGCTGGGATTAAGGCGCGCACCACCATGCCCAGCTACTTTTTGTATTTTAGTAGAGATGGGGTTTCACCTTGTTGGCCAGGTTGATCTCAAACTCCTGACCTCAAGTGATCCGCCCACCTGGGCCCCCTAAAGTTCTGGGATTACAGGCATGAGCCACCGCGACCAGCTGGAAATAATTATTCTTCACTACATTTCCATGAGCTCTTCCATATTTCCCAGTTCCCCTTCTAGAAGGTAGGGTCAAGTGGCTAGTTCTGGCAATGTGCTCTGAGTAGAAGGGGTATGTGTCTTTTCTGCATAGAAGCATTTAAGAGCTGGTGTGTGACCCTCCAGCTGTATTTTCCTCTGTCTTAGCAACCACAGAGGCCTGATTTTTTTTTTTTTTTTTTTTGAGACGGAGTCTTGCTCTGTCCCGCAGACTGGAGTGCAGTGGCATGATCTCGGCTCACTGCAAGCTCCGCCTCCTGGGTTCATGCCATTCTCCTGCCTCAGCCTCCCGAGTAGCTGGGACTACAGGTGCCCGCCACCACACCCGGCTAATTTTTTGTATTTTTAGTTGAGACGGAGTTTCACCATGTTAGCCAGGATGGTCTTGATCTCATGACCTCGTGATCCGCCCGCCTCTGCCTCCCAAAGTGCTGGGATTACAGGTGTGAGCCACCGCGCCTGGCCCAGAGGCCTGTTTTTGACTTGACAGAGCTGCAAGATGGAAGTAACCTGGATCATGGAGTAACCACATGGAAAGCCCTAGGCCATTTACTTTTGCATGAGTGAGAAGTAAATGTTTGTTGTGTTAAGCCACTGAGATTGGGGGTTAATTTGTTACTGCTAAATAATTTAGTCTACCCTGACCAATATCATCATGGAGGAGAGTTTCAAGAAGGGGCAGGCCAAATATGACAAAGAAATAAAGTTAAAACGATCAATTAGTGACTAATAGTGGATTTAGAAATTAGGACATGAGAAGCAAGGTGGGAGGGGATTTTATTGTGAGAAGTCAAGGATTGAACAGGAGGAAGGACAGTGGGAAGAGTCAATGCAGATGGATCCTTTGGGAAGTTTGTATAAGAAGTGAAGAATAAGAAGCAGTCACTGGAGGGGGCAACAGAACATGTGGTAAACAAACTTGCTTTTGTCTTTAAGAAGGATGTGTATAGGCTTTTGGGGAAAGGGAGTAGAGAGTGAGAGACTGAAGATATAGAAAAAGAAGAAGGCCAAGTGTGGTGGCTCTCGCCTGTAATCCCAGCACTTTGGGAGGCCAAGGCATGTGGATCACTTGAGGTCAGGAGTTCATGTCTAGCCTGGCCAACACAGCGAAACCCCGTCTCTACTAAAAATACAAAAATTAGCCAGGCGTGGTGGCAGGTGCCTGTAATTCCAGCTACTCAGGAGGCTGAGGCAGGGACAATTGCTTGAACCCAGGAGGTGGAGGTTGCAGTGAGCCAAGATCCTGCCACTGCACTCCAGCCTGGGCAACAGATCAAGACACTGTCTCAAAAAAAGAAGAAGAAGAAGAAGAAGAAGAAGAAGAAGATGAAGATAACAGAGAAGGCAAGGTTCCTGAGGATTTACCGACCATAACCTCACTGGGACAAAGGCATGTGCAGGAGAACCACCCTGTCAATCCAATACCCAAATAAATGTTTGTTTCTTTTCACTCAGATCACAAGATGTTAGGAGGCTCCCTCAACCATAACCCATGGACTTTTAACAGACAGCAACAATGCTTTGAGAGGACACACTTGGCATACTCCTATGACTCAAAATATGAGCGAGTGCACCTGCGGTTTTACCCAGACCATTGTCCCTTTGGTGGTAGAGAATTTGGTGAAAAGAGTGAGGGCTGAGCATTCTGGAAGCAGGCTACAGAGGGGTACAGACTGAACTGTACTGTCTCAAAATTTACAGGTTGAAATCCTAACCCCAAGTACCTCAGAATGCAACCATAATTGAAGATAGGGTTTTTGTTTGTTTGAGACAGAGTCTCACTCTGTTGCCCAGGCTGGAGTGCAGTGGCATGATCATGGTTCAGCTGTAGCCTCAACTCCCTCTGGCTTAAACGATCCTCTCACCTCAGCCTCCCAAGTAATTGTGACTACAGGTGGGCACCACCACACCTGGTGAATTTTTATACTTTTTGTAGAGACTTGCTCTCCCTATGTTGTCCAGGCTGGTCTCAAACTCCTGGCCTTGGGCCATTCTCCTGCCTTGGCCTCTCAAAGTGTTGGGATTACAAGTATGAGCCAACAGTCAGCCAGACATAGAGTTTTTAAAAAGGTAATTACATTAAAATGAGGTCATTATGGTGGGCCCTAATCCTATGTGACTGGTATCCTTATGAGAATAGGAAATGTGGACACAGACATAAAGAGAAAAGAGTATGTGAAGGCACAGGGAAATGCCATCTACAAGCTGAGGAGAGAGGCCTGGAACAGATCCCTCCCTCATCGCCCTCACAAGGAACCAACTCTGCCAACACCATGATCTCAGCTGTCTAGCCTCCAAGACTGTGAGGAAATAAATTTTTGTTGTCTAGGTCATCCAATCTGTATTCCTCTGTCATGGAAGCCCTAGAAAACTAACACAGTGGATTTGAATTCCAGTTCAGCCACATCTCAGCTTTTCCATCTTGGGTAAGGTATATAACCTCTCTATGTCTCACTTTCTTTACCTGTAAATCAGAGATAGCAATCAAAGCCTAAAGTCAGCTCTCAATAAATGTTAGCTGCCATTATTATTATTGTTGGTAATCGTTTTTAGCTTTATGATGTAGTTTCAGTGTAGTAAAACTTAAATGGCTCCAAATTATTTTATTGTTATTATTGTTTTTTAATTTTTTTGAGACAAGGTCTCACTCTGTCACCCAGGCTGGAGTGTAGTGGTGTGATCATGGATCACTGCAGTGTCAACCTCCTGGGCTCAAGCCATCTTCCTGCCTCAGCCTCCCGAGTAGCTGGAACTACAGGTGCACACTACCACGCCTCAGTAATTTTTGTATTTTTTGTAGAGATGGGGTTTTGCCATGTTTCTCAGGCTGATCTCAAACTCTAGGGCTCAAGTGATCCAACTGCATTGGCCTCCCAAAGTGCTGGGGTTACAGGCATGAGCCATTGTGCCAGGCCCAAATTGTTTTATTAATTCCACTCTGTCTCAATCATAATCATGAATGTAGCCATGCCTGCAGGAGTAACTCACAGCACTCTCTCATGCATCTGCAGTAGAAAATGTGTTTTAATGAAGAACCTTAGGCAAGTCCTTTCAGAGAGAGCCATGTGGCAGGGGCTGGATCCTTGAGATCAAGCATCAATCTAAGGAGCAGCATCTTGCTTCCTCCACTCTGGACCTTTTCCTGATTCTTTTCAGAGCTGAGAAGCCAAAGCTTCCTCAAAAGCAGAACACATCCCCACATCCAAAATACGCCTTCTGGTGAAACAGACTTCATATGCCTGCTGGCCATGTTTTGAAGGTAGCCCACTTACCTGTTGGGTTTGTTGTTACTTTGTTTTGTATTTTACCTTTTTCTTGAGAATCTGAAATAGATACAAAAGTGGACAAAATCATTTTAAGAACCCCAGGTGTTACTCATTAGACCATGAACAAAGCTGCCCACCCATCCCCACCGCCCATGTTCTTCTTGAACATTCCAGACATTATATAATTTCACCATTAATATTTAAGAATCAATCTTTTAAATATATGGATTACTATTATTATTATTTTTTGAGACAGAGTGTCACTTTTGTTGCCCAGGCTGGAGTGCAATGGCATGATCTTGACTCACCGCAACCTCTGCATCCTGGGTTCAATTGATTCTCCTGCCTCAGCCTCCCGAGTAGCTGGGATTACAGGCATGTACCACCACGCCTGGCTGATTTTGTATTTTTAGTAGAGACGGGGGTTTCTCCATTTTGGTTAGGCTGCCCTCAAACTCCCAACCTCAGGTGATCCGCCCGCCTCGGCCTCCCAAAGTGCTGGGATTACAGGTGTGAGGCTCTGCACTTGGCCAACACTGGCAAGATTATTTTTATTTAAAAATAGTACCATTAGGCCAGATGCGGTGGCTCATGCCCATAATCCCAGCACTTTGAGAGACCAAGGTGGGCAGATCACCTAAGGTCAGGAGTTTGAGACCAACCTGGCCAACATAGTGAGACCCCATCTCTACTAAAAATACAAAAATTAGCTGGGCAGGGTGGCCTGTAATCCCAGCTACTTGGGAGGCTGAGGCATGAGAATTGCTTGGGAGGCGTAGGCGGTAGTGAGCCGAGATTGTGCACTCCAGCCTGGGCGACAGAGCAAGACTGTGTCTCAAAAAAAAAAAAAGAAAAAGTACCATTATTGAGTGGATAAAGAAAATGTGG
Organism: Hylobates moloch; assembly: GCF_009828535.3. Classification (NCBI taxonomy): domain Eukaryota; kingdom Metazoa; phylum Chordata; class Mammalia; order Primates; family Hylobatidae; genus Hylobates; species Hylobates moloch. The sequence continues at coordinate 77,344,327 of NW_026652285.1, read as the reverse complement.
TATATATACACCATGGAATACTACTCAGCCATAAAAAAATAAAACAATGTCTTTTGCAGCAACTTTGATGGAGCTGGAGGCCATTATTCTAAATGAAATAACTCAGGAATGGAAAATCAAATACTATATGTTCTCACTTACAAGTGGGAGCTAAGCTATGGGTACACAGAGGCATCCAGAGTGATATAATGGACTATGGAGACTCAGAAGGAGAAGAGTGTAAGAGGGCACAAAGGATAAAAAAAAAACTACCTATTGGGTCCAATGTACACTACACAGGTGATGGGTGCACTAAAATCTCAGACGTCACCACTATACAATTCATCCATGTAATCAAAAACCACTTGTACCCCCAAAGCTATTGAAATAAAAACAATTTTTAAATAAGACCACTATTATATGACCCAAATAATTAACAATATCATATTATTCATAATATCATCATAATATTCAGGCAGTGTTTAAATTTCCTTTCCCTTAAACTCATTATATTTTATTTTATGTATTTATTTTGAGATAGGGTCTTATTCTGTCGCCCAGGCTGGAGTGCAGTGGTGCAATCACCACTTACTGCAGCCCCTCGACCTTCCCAGGCTCAGACCCTCCCACCTCAGCCTTCCATGTAGCTGGGACTACAGGCACAAGCTACCATTCCCGGCAAATTTTTGTATTTTTTGTAGAGACAAGGTTTCACCATGCTGCCCAGGTCTAGAACTCATGGGCTAAAGGGATCCCCTTGCCTCACCCTCCCAAAGCCTCATTATTTTTTACATAATTTGTTACCACACCACCCCCAGCCTCATTATCTTTTACATAATTTGTTTGAAGGAAGATTGAAATAATTCTCATTGTTTAAATATGATTCACACATTGCAATTAGTCAGTATGTCTTTTTTTTGTTTGTTTTGAGATGAGTCTAGCTCTGTCGCCCAGGTTGGAGTGCAGTGGTACGATCTTGGCTCACTGCAACCTCTGCCTCCCGGGTTCAAGCATTTCTGCCTCAGCCTCCAGAGTAGCTGGGATTACAGGCACCCACCACTACGTCCAGCTAATTTTTGTATTTTTAGTAGAGATGGGGTTTCACTGTGTTGCCCAGGATGGTCTCGAACTCCTGACCTCGTGATAGGCCCACCTCGGCCTCCCAAAGTGCTGGGATTACAAGCATGAGCCACCATGCCCAGCCAGTCAATATATCTTTTAGGTCTCTTTTAATCTATAGATTTCTCTGTATTTGTTGAGGAAACCTGATTCTATTCAGTAGTTTCCACAGTCTGGAGTTTTTGCACTCATCCCTGTGGTGGTATGTAGCATGTTCCTTTGTTCCTTGCATTTCCTGTTCATTGGTAGTTAAAACTAGAGTCTATATCAGACCCAGGTTCAATTTTTTAGCCAGACTACTTCATAAGTGGTGTTGTGTTCTTCCATCGGGGCATATAATATCTGGTTGTCTTTCTCCTGCTTTTCATTCATCCTTTCTCAGATTTTCATATCTCACCTTTGTGATTCCTGGAAAGGGGGCTGGGAGGTTGGGGGTCTGGCAGAGGGATTGCCAGCTTTTCTGCCTGCTCCTGTCATATTGCGTTGCTCTATTCCCTTGATGGTCTATGCCATCAACATGGCTTTCCATTCCTATGCGGCATGATGGTGCTGCTAATGCCGTTCCCAGAGCTAAGGGGGGAACAGACATGTTGAAAAAACTTTAGAGGTTAACATTTTTTATTGCTTTTCTTCTTCCATATTAGGGAATGCCAAGTCTGAGCCCTGCTGGCTTGCTATTGATTCAGATGGCAAACAGCTATCAAGCAGGGAAGGGTCTGCTGGATAGGAAAGTAGCTGATGTACTTCCTGATCCATGCAGAATGGGAATGTAATTTCCAACTATTATTTGGTGCCCAAACTTCAAATTTAATGCTTCAGGCCTAAAGTCCAAACATAGTTGAACCCCATAAAAATGTTCCAGATTCCCTAGAGTTCGGTCAACATGGGACTGACATACGTGAAGGATTTGCCTAACCATATATTGCCCACAGCAATATTGAATCCTTGCTCCCAGGCTAGTGTGTTGATTAGAAGTCTAGAAAACAGAAAAAAAAGTCATCAGTCATTATAGCCAGCCTTTCTACAAAATAATCTTTTTTTTTTTAAAGATTCAGTAACACAGAGTATTTGTTTCTATTTGACCTCAATTTCTTCATCAACTAATTTTACCTCGTTGAATCCTAAGTGTAGCAGATTCTGTTGATACCTAGCCCTGTATCACTCTGGCCCACCTTTGAGTTCGCATGCAGCTTGAGTGGGTCAGCTCCTGGCCACGTGGACAGGTGCCTGCCTCATGTGCTTGTGGTTCCCTGCTCTTCTCCCAGAGGGTTTGCTCCTGTTCTACCAGAAATTATCAGACTGCTCAGGACATTGTGGAGGTGCTAGGAACTTAAGGTCCTCAGGTGCAACCCTTGACCCCTGAGAAATGAGAGTCAGTGGACACATCCCTCAGCTTCCCCATCCCTTGGCAGGATAATCCTGCGGCATGTCCTCCAAGGAGCTTCAGAGGGTTCCCTGTAGGATTTATTGGTATTGGACTCTCCTGCTCACTGATGCAACTTTGAACTTTTCTTCCTTTTCAGTCTTCCTTTCTCCACTATTTCACTTAAGTTTCCTGGGATCACTTCCCAAGTAAGCCACCTAAACCCAATTTATTGTGTCGGAGCCTGCTTTTGGGGCAACACAACACAAACTAGTCAGGAAATAATTTTGTAAGTGACCTCAAAACGCTTTGGAACAAGTGTGTGTAAATCACTAAATATTGAGCATTATGTGCTGGATACATCCACATGTGAGTCATCTCTAATCCTATGAGTGAGCTATTGATATCTCCATTTTTTTTAGATGAGAAAACTGAAAATAGAAGACATGCAAAGAAATTGCCCAAGAACACATAACCCGTAAGAACGGAGATGCAAATCCATAAAAACCAGCAACATAGTCTTGGCTCTTGTTCTCCATTTTGTTTTTGGCGGAAGATTTTCTCTAATAGCTGGCAGGTTTCTGTCTTTCATTCTTCCTTTTTTGAATTGTTCTATTTGCGTATCTATATTTTGAATGGGTGAATTTCCTGCCAGTTGAACTTCAAGTTTTAAGTAAAAAGGCCTATCTTGATGTGGTCTCCTAGCAACAATTTATGAAGCACTTTAAAGCAATTATTCTTCTCAAGCACGTTTCCAAATGTTGAAGCATGTTCATTCACTTCGATCATTAAAATCTCCAAGAACATTCATTCTGTAGCACACAGTTCTAGTAATTACAAGCTCATCAACAGGTTGCTTAGTGAGCGGAGAGCAAGGACAAACCCCACTCTCCCCAGGAGCTGAGCACGTTGTTTCCAGCCTAGCAAGGCAGGGCAGGGCAGATCCACTCCTGCCCAAATGTCTTAGTTGATTTGTGGAGTGGTGAAGGGGGAAGAATATTTAAACCCCAAATAGCTATCTGTAAAATGCGGAGCCCATGGCAACACACACAGTCCTAGGCAGGATTTGAATATCTAAGGTCTGAGTCTGCCATTCAGTTTTCTGCGCCTCTTCCTCTGGACCCTTCCCTCAGCCCACCCTAGATCTGGAGACTCGACATCAGGCGGAGGCCTCAACTCCCCTCCCCTGGGTCCTTAAACACGTAGTTCTGCCCAAATTAGACACTGGTCCTTCAGTTTGTCTTTCTTTCTTTGTCTTTTTCTAAGAATTCTCTTTTATTTTTATCTTCCTTTAAGTGTTTTAGGACACAAGTCTGGAAGGGGATCTGGATTGCTGGCAGTCACCCTGTAGGTTCAGCAAATAGGAATGTCCATTTGGCAAGCTAGAGAGTTGTCCATCTGGGCTATGGTTGTGAAACCGTCAGGCCTGACTCCAACTCCACTGGAGAGGAAATTACAATCAGGATGGTGCCTTGGACAAATATTAAGCACTCCTGGGATGTTTTAGATCTAAGAAAGGGGAAGGTTGACTTTCCTACTAATCGGGAAAGCTGTTTTTTTAAAAAAACTCTTTATTTTGAAACATTTTAATTCACAAAAGAGTTCTTCTATACCTCTCACCTGCTTTCCCTAATGTTAACATTTTTTTCTTTTAAATTTTATTATTATCATACTTTAAGTTTTAGGGTACATGTGCACAACGTGCAGGTTTGTTACATATGAATACATATGCCATGTTGGAGTGCTGCACCCATTAACTCATCATTTAGCATTAGGTATATCTCCTAATGCTATCCCTCCCCCCTCCCCCCACCCCACAATGTTAACATCTTATATAACCGTAGCACACTTATGAAAATTAAGAATCAGTTGTATTGATAGTGTTCTTATGAAGGGAAATTGTATGAATCCCAGGATAGTAAAGGCCAGATGCATGCACACACACACACACACCAGATAAACATATACAAAATACAGACACATACACGCCAGAAACACACACAACATGCATACAGATATTTACACAAACACAGATACATACACAACATAATACAGATATACACAACATACAGACACACACACATTAGACACACACAACATACAATACACAGATATACTTAGAATATGATACAGATATACACAAGATATGCATACACAACATACATATAGATACATACAACATACAGATATACACATGTGCATGCAGCAAGACAAAAATAGACACATGCAACATACATACAAGCACAAAATATGTACAGATATACATGCAACATACATATATACAGAGCTATATGAACACATACAACATATGTACAGAGATACATACATAGCATACATGCTCTTAAAATTATGGCTCACACTTTATATACTGAGAGTGCTTCTTGGTGGAATTTGAGCTGGTTGATGGAGGCAGAAAAGTGCTGAGAGAGAACTAAGGAACAATGGTGACGAAGCAGTCAGGGCATGTGGTCAAGAATGACTCTACCTGGAAATCGTCATTTCTTTGTGGAAATGGGGCTGTCACCTACCATAGTAATAGTTTGGGTTGCAAAATCTGACCCACCAAACAGGCCAAGGGAGACTTGTTCAGATAAACTTTAGATAGAAACTGTTCTGCCCCATTTCCCCAGTCAGGGTAGGGTAGGTACAGCCAGCCCAAATTTCGTGGGTCCCCATGCAGGAACAGGAGCAGAAACGAGAGATGTTTCATCCTGAGACTTGGCTAAAATGACATAAGCATTTATTATCTCTTGTAGTTTCTGTAGGTCAAGAATTTGGGAGCAGCTTAGCTGGATGGTTCTTGCTCAAGGTGACTCAGGAAATTCAGTCAAAATGTTGGCCAGGACTACAGTCATAGGAAGATCTGACTGGAGCCAGGCAATTTGCTTCCAACACAGCTCACATACATGAATGGCAAGTTCATGCAGCCTGTTGGCAGGTGGGGTTCCTTACCACATGGGTCTTTCTGTAGGGATCCTGGGTGTTGTTCTTGGCATGGTGGCTGACTCCCCCAGAGTGAATGATCTAAGAGAGCAACGCAGAAGCCTCAATGACTTTTATGACCTAGCTTTGGAAGCCACACTTTGTCATTTCTGCAGTGTCCTACTGGCTAACAGGTCAGCCCTATTTAGTGTGGGAGGGGACTATCCAAGGGTGTGAATATCAGTGGGCCATCTTGGAAGCTAACTACCACATGACCTTTTGCTCTGATGATTTCATTCCAATTTAATAAAGCATGTTTAGACTAAACCTCAAGGTATAGTCAAATACAGTCAAACTTGGTTTCAAAACCAAGTTGGTGAAAGCTAAAGTTAGGTCTCCTAGATGATATTTGAGTTGGAAACTGAAGGAAATATAAGAGTTATAGAGAGAGTGGTGAGAGATGAGGTTAGAGAGGTGTGTGTGTGTGTGTGTGTGTGTGTGTGTGTGTGTGTATGCCTCGTAGGCCATTTTAAGGACTTGGGTATTTTATTCTTTCCATAATTTGAGGAGCCTTGCAGGTAATATATCTCTGAGTGCTTTTGTCTTCTTCTTCCTCCTTTCCCTCTTATATGTGGAGTTCAGATGACATGTGGGATTTTGGTGAGTTGTGAAGGAAGGAGGCCAGGACATTTGAAACAGAAATGGAAAATCTGTTTGATAGAAGTCACTGTTGGCCGGGCCTGGTGGCTCATGTCTGTAATCCCAGCACTTTGGGAGGCTGAGGTGGGTGGATCACTTTAGGTCAGGAGTTGGAGACCAGCCTGGCCAGCATGGTGAAACCCCATCTCTACTAAAAATACAAAAAAATTAGCCGAGTGTAGTGGCATGCGCCTGTAGTCTCAGCTACGTGGGAGGCTGAGGCAGGAGAATGGCTTGAACCCAGAAGGTGGAGGTTGCAGTGAGTCAAGATCATGCCATTGCACTCCAGCCTGGGCAACAGAGCAAGACTCTGTCCACCAACCCCCCCAAAAAAAGTCATTGTTTTGCCATGAACAAACTCTGTGTGTGTGTGGTTGTGTGTGACAGAGAGACACAGAGAGAGAAACGGAGACAGATATAAAGGGATTCAAGAGAGCAATATGGATTGGTAAAGGCTGTAACAATATTCTTTCCTTTTTAAAAGTTATTTTAACAAATTTGTTAAAATTTTCCTGATTATCCGAGTAATATATGTTCATTAAGATAAGGCAAGAATCATACATGATGTCATCACCCAGAGGCAATAAAATGCTTTGACATTTTCTAGATCCTTTTCCTGGGCATGTTTTCTTCCTTAAGTTGAGGTTATATTCCTTCTGTAATTTTGTATTCAGCTTTTCATATGCATTTAATTTAATTATTTAATAGCTTTTAATAACCATTAGAGAGAAAATATGCATATGTTTCTTCTCTTGGTTTATATGCTCACTGTAAAAAAAATAAAAACAAAACCCACTGAATATAATTGTATTAGAGAGAAAGGAAAAGTCCATCCAAATATTACTTCCTAAACCACTGTTGATGGTATAGTTTAATATCCTTCCAGACATATTTTTCTGTGTATTTTTAAGTGCATGTAGATAATACTTATAAATAAGTATTTGGAAATGTTCTATAATTTATTTTACTTCAATATCACTATTATTAATGTTTTCCATGTCAGTGAGTAGTACTGCATCCTTTAAACATCTTATTTTTTTCTGATTACAAAAGTAAGAAATGCTTTTTTAAAAGTATTTTTTTATGGTTGTGTAATATTCCATCATATAGAGATATACCATTATTTGGGTAATGGTTACCCTGTTATTTCCGTTTTTGTTATTATGAACAATCCCATGAGAACTACCTTTGTAATCCCCCCTGTATTTCTGATTATTTTCTCTGGTTCAATTCTGAGTATTAGAATTTCCAAGTCAGGATTTAACAACTCTATAGTACATATTTGCTATTTGTTTCTCCATCATCATTCTATGCATTGTAAAAACAGTAAAAACTCTCAATTATTTTTTCTTAAAAATATTTAACAAATCACACTGTAACAATGTAAAATTTAAAATTTGAATAGAAATCATATATAATCTCTCCACCATAATAAATCAACTTTTTTTTATATTCTCTTTTGATCCTTTTTTATATACATGCCTATATATACCTTTAGACCAGGAGTCAACAAACTTTTTCTTTTTTTTTTTTTTGAGATGGAGTTTCGCTCTTGTTGCCCAGGCTGGAGTACAATGGCTCAATCTCGGCTCACTGCAACCTCTGCCTCTCGGATTCAAGCGATTCTCCTGCTGCAGCCTCCCGAGTAGCTGGGATTACAGGCATGTGCCACCATGCCTGGCTAGCTTTGTATTTTTAGTAGAAACAGGGTTTCTCCATGTTAGTCAGGCTGGTCTTCAACTCCTGACCTCAGGTGATCCGCCCGCCTCAGCCTCCTAAAGTGCTGGGATTACAGGCGTGAGCCACCACTCCTGGCCAGACTTTTTCTTTAACAAGCAGATATTAATATTTTAGGCTTTGTGTGCCACATGGTCTCTATTAAAACTGCACAACCCTGCCATTGTATCATGAAAGCAGCCATAGACAACATGTAAATATGAGAACGCCATAAAATTTTATTCACAAAACCAGGTGGCTGGCCTGTGTTTCTGGAGCCATTTTAGGCAATTGTTCTTTATAATTCGGTTGAAACTATTTGATCATTCATAAACTGAACTAACTTTCTGAGTCTGTTTTATTTGTAACTGTAATTATTTTTTTTTACTTACTGTTATTTTCCCCTCATCTTGTTAACCACACTAGATTCATAGAGCTGAAGTTCTCACACTGATTTGTTTTTAGTAAAGCAATACATTCAATGTATTTACTGATTATAAAGATATAGAATATTTCCTTACTATGGGCTTCAAGGATGACTTTTTTTTTTTTTTTTTTTTGAGACAGTCTTGCACTACCTCCCAGGCTGGAGTGTAGTGGCACGATCTTGGCTCACTGCAACCTCCACCTCCTGGTTCAAGTGATTCTCCTGCCTCAGCCTCTCGAGTAACTGGGATTACAGGCGCCTGCCACCATGCTCGGCTAATTTTTGTATTTTTAGTAGAGATGGGGTTTCACCATGTTGGCCAGGCTGGTCTCGAACTCCTGACCTCATGTGATCTGTGTGCCTCGGTCTCCTGAAGTGCTGGGATTACAGGCATGAGCCACCACACTCAGCCAAGGATGACTTTTGAAAGAAAGATGTTTAGGCCCTGGTGCAGTGGCTCACACCTGTAATCCCAGCACTTTGGGAGGCAGAGGCGGGCAGATCACCTGAGGTCAGGAGTTCCAGACCAGCCTGGCCAACATGGTGAAACCCTGTCTCTACTGAAAATACAAAAATTAGCTGGGCGTGGTGGCGGTACCTGTAATCCCAGCTACTCAGGAGGCTGAGGCAGGAGAATCGCTTGAATCTGGGAGACGGAGGTTGCAGTGAGCTGAGATTGGCCACTGCACTCCAGCCTGGGTGACAGAGCAAGACCCTGTCTCAAAAAACAAAATAAATTAATTAAAATAAAAAATAAAAATAAAAGAAAGATACTTAGCTATAACTCCACCACATAGCAAAAGAGTTATAATCTTTTAACGCCTTGACCAATGAACATGCTCTTTGATGATTCTATTAAGAGAAAAGATGATAAAACAAGAGTAATTTTGAAAAAAAGATCACCTCTATTTCCACTAAACTGATGTATTTCTAGTGCTTGTCCACCTGCAAATGTGCCTTTATATGGCTGTAATAATGTGTGCCTATCCTTATAAAGTATTTTTTACATTTACTATAATGAAGACATATTTTCAGCTATTCCGTAGTTTTGATCTTCTGCAGGAATTTCAAAATGCAATTACCCTATTCAGTGTATCTTCCTCCCTATCATTCTAAGGCAGTTTAATCTAATTAAGTATTTATTTGTCCATTTTCACCTTTTACTATGAAAAATTTTAAACACACAGAAAAGTTGAAAGAAGAGGATAATGAATATACACACACTAACCACCTAGATTCAGCAATGAATAACATTTTGCCAGGTTTACATATACACACATGCATAGTTTTTTCTCAGTCATTTGCAATTAAACAGCAGACATGATATTTCACTCCTAAATACTTTAGCACCTAACGATAAAACTGTTTTCCTGAATAACCACAATACTATTGTCATAACTTAAAACAACAAATAATAATTCCCAAATACCACCTAACATCCAGTTCATACTCACATTTCCTCAGTTGTTTCCAAAATGACCTTGTTTCTTTTTTTTTGAGATGGAGTTTCGCTCTTGTCGCCCGCCCAGCCTGGAGTGCAATGGTGCGATCTCTGCTCAGTGCAACATCTGCCTCCTGGGTTCAAGCGATTCTCCAGCTTCAGTCTCCTGAGAAGCTGGGATTACAGGCGCCCCCACCAGGCCGGGCTAATTTTTGTATTTTTAGTAGAGACAGCGTTTCACCATGTTGGCCAGGCTGGTCTGGAACTCCTGACCTCAGGCGATCTGCACACCTCAGACTACCAGAGTTTTGGGATTATGGGCATGAGCCACTGTGCCTGGCCCCCAAAATGATTTACACTGTTGGCACCCTTGGAGCAAGGATCCAATTAAGGTTCATCCATTACATTCAGCTGTCTCTTCAATCTCTTTTAAGAGAAAACAGTTCCCGGATTTTTTTTCCCCTATAACATTGACTTTTGTAGAGAGCAGGACAATTGTCTTTTTTCACAGCCTGGGTTTGTCTGATTGTCTCCTTATGGTATCGTTTAAGCTATTTATTGTACACTGTAGACTAAATATAAGAGTGAAAGAGATTGACGATAACCTAAAATAATAAAAATATTTTAGCATTCACTCTATCAACTTTGACTCAATATTCTTTTAGATATCTAAAATTAAAACATGTTACAGGTGGCATAGTAGACAAGATCTGCTTTCGAATCAGAGGTTTTATAGCTAGAGATCCTGGGAAAATGATTTAATTTCTTTGAGCCTCAGTCTCCCCATATGTGAAAAAGGTATGGTTGGTGCTCATAAATGTTTGCTCTCTTCCCCTCGTCTGTAGCTTCTCCTGGATCTTGCAAAGCACCACCAGGACAGACATCTCAAGCACATTTGAAGAGCTTCTGTTTCCTAAGTAAGACAGCAGCAGCAAGACTGTAATCATTTCTGGGAAGACAGTATCATCATAATGCAATATTAGCTACTGTGATCTTCTATCATTTCCTTCCTGGAGAGTTATGACTGTGGCACTGAGGATTTAAGACCTACAGCCTGAACACTACTTACTACAAATCTCTCACAAAGCTGCTGCAATAAATCTCGTGGAGGAAAGTCATTGCATAAAAAAATCCTCAACTCCAGGGAGTTGGCCATTTATTTTCCTAGAAAAGGGGCTGTGATGAGAGACACTCCATGCTTCCTTTAACTCCATGGAACAGAACCCAACAAAGCATTCATCATGGAAAGTTGACTGATGGGCCCAATGAGACTAGCTGGGGAAGGAAGATGGAAAGAGAAGCGCCCCATCCAAGGCCTGCTCCTTTCCCTAGCTGCAGCCAGGAGGGATTTCCTCTTCGCCTGAGGATTGACTTTCCATAGAATCAGCACCACTGAGGGTAAGCTTCCCTGAAGACAAACTCTGTCACTGGAGAGCTCAGCCAGGGGTCTAAAACTGGACCCTATGGACTCCACAGATTTATTTAGTCTGCACAGTGTTTAAAAATGTTTTTAGTTAGGGCCAGGCATGGTGGCTCCCGCCTGTAATCCCAGCACTTTGAGAGGCCGAGGTGGGCAGATCACCTAAGGTCAGGAGTTTGAGACCGGCCTGGCTAACAAGGCAAAACCCAGTCTCTACTAAAAATACAAAAATTAGCTGGGCATGGTGGCTCAGGCCTGTAATCCCAGATACTTAGGAGGCTGAGGCACAAGAATCACTTGAACCTGGGAGGCGGAGGTTGCAGTGAGCCAACATCGCTCCGTGGCAGTCCAGCTTGGGTGACAAGAGTGAAACTCCATCTCAAACAAACAAAACAAAAAAGTTTTTAGTTAGTTCCCAACATCAAAAATTAACAATTTTGCAAAGAAAGATAAAATCCAGATTTTGGGCTCCCCTAAACAAATTGGGATATCTGAAAACAGTGGGTCACATTCCTACATTCCCGCCCCTGTTGACAGTATGTGCCTGCTCTAATTTTACTTCCCCTTTTACCCTAACTGCCCTGTAGGGAATGGAGTTTGCAATCCCCATACTAATCCATCACCCTGCGGGTCCATTCCCCTCCTCCCTGACCTCTGTTCTGATAAGGGGTGAGAGAATGAACCCCCATATGTATTGAATGGAAAAAACATGTATTGGCCAGGCACGGTGGCTCACACTTGTAATCCCAGCACTTTGGGAGGCCAAGACGGGCAGATCACCTGAGGTCAGGAGTTCAAGACCAGCCTGGCCAATATGGCGAAACCCTGTTTCTACTAAAAATAATTAAAAAACAAAATTAGCCAGACATGATGGCAGGCGCCTATAATCCCAACTAGTCGGGAGGCGGAGGCAGGAGAATCGTTTGAACCCAGGAGGCGGAGGCTGCAGTGAGCCAAGATTGCACCATGGCACTCCAGCCTGGGCAACAAGACTGAAACTCCATCTCAAAAAAAATAAAAATAAAAATACATGTGTTGATGAGAAAATACAACTGACTAACCCCACCTAAACCATGACCTCATATAAATTCAGAAGATCTTTCTAACATGGCAGGGAGGCAGCCTGGTATAAAGCAAAGAGCACATGCTTTGTGAATGTAAACCAAAAATAAAAGTTGAAGGCCCTCCTCACCATATGAATGGTCTCCTTCCTTTGCCAGGGCACCCTAAAATTTAACTGGTTGAGGCCATGATGGGTAGTAGGGGTTGGACATGCCTCATTATACCCTTCCAGCAGTAACATCAACACAGACTTTAAGTCTGATAAGAAATATTTACAGTCTATTTTCTCTAAAGCCTGCTACTTGGAGGTATAAAACCTAGATCACCACAACCCCTATTGTAACCCAGCCATTTCTTTCTACTAAGTCTTTCAATCAATTGCCAATCAGAATACGTTTAAATCTACCTATGACCTAGAAGCACCCCACTCTTTGAGTTGTCCCACCCTTCCAGATTGAATCAATGTAAATGGTTCAATTGATTGATGTGTTATATCTCCCTAAAGTGTATAAAAGGAAGCTGTACCTCAACCATCTTGGGCAAGTGTCTTCAGGAACTCCTGAGTCTGTGTCACAGGTGTGTCCTTAACCTTGGCAAAGTAAACTTGCCATTACTTATAATGGCAAAAACTGCAATTACTTTTGCACCAACCTAATAAATTGATTGAGACTTGCCTCAGATACTTATTGGTTTATACCTAGAGGCAGACCTTGGCTCAAATCCCATCTCTCCCTTACTCTGGGATATTGTCCAACTTGCTCAGCCTCTTGAAACCTACTTTGCTTATAGCAAAAATGGTACAGCAAGATTTTTCACCCAAGCCTTTTGTGAGGGCTAAATGTGGTAATGGACATTAAGTGCCAGACCCCTTAGATGCGCCATCTTCTCTCAGCTTCTGTAATGTCATGCTGTCAGTTCCCCCCTTTTCATGGCTTCTTTGCTTCATCTTTTCTGTCTCCTTTGAAGGTATCCCTTCCTGGAATATACCATAAATGTCAGTGTTCCTCAGGGTTCTATCTTGAGCTGACTCCCCCAACTCCACCCCTAGCTTTTCTTTTTTTTTTTTGTTTATTATTAAACGTTTTTCATTGCTGCAATACATTCTTCAAAATAAACACTTCGCGGGGCACGCTGGCCCAGCACTTTGGGAAGCCAAGGAGGCAGATCACTTGAGGTCAGGAGTTCGAGACCAGCCTGACCAAAATGGTGAACCCATCTCTACTAAAAATACAAAAATTAGCTGGGTGTTGTGGCAAGCACCTGTAATCTCAGCTGCTCAGGAGGCTGAGGCATGAGAATCACTTGAACCCGGGAGGCAGAGGTTGCTGTGAGCCAATATAGTACCACTGCACTCCAGCCTGGGCAACAGAGCTGCAAGACCCTGTCTCAAACAAAACAAAACAACAACAAAAAATAAACACTTCATGGCTGAACAATATGCCATTTCCTGAATAGACTGTAATTTACCTAATCATTTCTCTAATAGTGGACCCTCAGATTGCTCTAATTTTGAAAGGCAGGGATACTAAGAATATTTTCTTGTACATGGCATTTTCCTATTTTGGGATTATTTCTCAGTATAGGCTCATCCTTTCGAGTATGTGGCATCTTTTCTTCTTTCCCTCCTCTCTCTCCTCGGAAGTACTCAAGGCCTTGGAGATACTTTGGCTGTGTCCCCACCAATTTCATCTTGAATTGTAGCTCCATAATTCCCATGTATCCTGGGAGGGACCCAGTGGGAGGTAACTGAATCATGATGGCGGGTCTTTCCCATGCTGTTCTAGAGATAGTGAATGAGTCTCACAAGATCTGATGGTTCTATAAAGGGCGGTTCCCCTACACAAGCTCTCTCGCCTGCCACTTTGCTCCTCGTTTGCCTTCTGCCGTGACTGTGAGCCCTCCCCAGCCATGTGCAACTGTGAGTCAATTAAACGTCTTTTCTTCATAAATCACCCAGTCTCTGCTATGTCTTTATTAGCAGTGTGAGACAGACTAATACAGCCTTTATGTGTCCAGAAGTAATGACTTTTTTGGATGATACCTTAAGTAAAGCCTAATAAAGCTTTAGTGACTGATACATTTTTTAAAATGAAGTAATTATTTATGTGTAATGAGACAAATTATTTATTTCAGAGTGTTATTTGCTTTACTCTCTTCCCCCAGCAAAAGGAGTCCTCAAGTGGCCAGCCACGTTTTCTCAGTTCTCCTTTCTTCAAAAACTGATGAGATCTTGCTTCATGAAGAGAAGTCACATAACAAGTAAATACAGCAAAGAGAGAGGGAAAGGGGAGAAAATAGCTGTTGGGAATGGAGGGTTGTTGGATGAGCTTTGTGAAGTGTGGGAAGAGAAAGATACTAGAGGAGACCGAGAAAAACGGATAGATGAAGAAACAGAATTTTAGTAAGTGGTGCTGTATGCTATATATGTAGATTTACCTCAAAGTTTTAAAAAATGGCAAGTAAAAATGGAATTCTTTTTTAATAATCAACTTTGGTTATTGTATAATGTTATTTGATTATAATATAGTTTTGAGATTGATCTACATAAATCCTTGAGTTAGTAAAAATCACAATATATTTATGTCTGCCTTCTTCTCCAAAGGATTTGTGGCAGCTTCCAAAAATATACAGTATACTAGAGTAAAAAATTAAGTAGGGAAATCTGAGCAAACAGAAAAAAAAAAGGGTAGCCAGATTACAATAAAGTAGTAGAGAGTAGCAAATTATAGTAAAGCCAGAGGTAAGGTCAGCATACAGAATTTTGAGGTCCTGTGCATTGTTAAAGACGGGCCACCAACTTAAAATTGAGCTTCCTAAAATGAATGCAGAGGACTTATTTACAGTGTACATAAAATAAAGTCAAATTCCTAGAACTGAGAATGAAGAGAAACTTCTCTTGGGTAATCCTCCAGAAAATACTTTGTGACAGCCTTTGACAACATGTCTAACAAAATTTTTTTATGGTCTCTTAAAAATGATCTCCCTCCCTGTAGGTTAATGTCAAAACACCAGCCACAACAAGCAAAAGCCAAATCAATTTTCTCTGATGGTTTGACTTGATCCAGAGATAACATTTTGATGGCTCAGAGGAATGGTTGAACTACGTATCCTTTAGGTAATTCTTCAAAAATATTATTTTCTGCAACTGGAACTTGGATAAAGATTAGATACTTGAAAGTTTAGTGTTTTTCTCCAGTGTCAACCTGCAAGAGAAAGGTTGTGTTGTCAATAAAGGAAATAGCCAAATGCTTTGACAAGCTACTTGTCAAAAAGGCCCTAAATAAGCCATTTGGAACCAAGGAGTAACAATTTAATGTACAACTCTTCTCAAGGTGGATTTAAACAAATGAATGCCTAGGATCCGTGACACCTAGGTGACATCTAGGTGGGTCAATATCTCTGAAAGTAGGAATAGTCATTTGGCTGTCCTGGTACAGAGTCAGAGAAAACAGCATCTAGAATAAGAAAGAGATAAGTGTCATCCATTTGAAAGAATATGTTAATTTGGAAGTAAAGGAGGAAGTGTTGGATTCAGTTAATGTATTTTAAGTGCCTGCCATGTGTTAGGCATATGGACTAGACAGTGCCGTTGGTCCAGGATAGCTTGGTTGCTGAATGGAAAGATACTGATAAAAGTGAGAAAGACAAAGTTGGGTTTGCTAGGGATGTGGAGGGCAATCATAACCACAGGGAAGGCTGCCAAAAGGGAAGCAGCGGGTAAACAGCTATGTGTGACAATTTGGCCCTTGGTAATTCAGTGGGTGGCTAGGGTTATCCTGAGACTGTACGATCCCCTATGGAGTAATGTCCCACCCGGGGTCACCGGGGTAAATTAATGAAGACAACAACAACTTTACACTAAGTATTTTGGAGAAGTTTATTGTCCATGTGAAGCCAGCTGGGGGCCCAGAAGTAGGCGAGGAAATGTCTCAAGGTCAACTCAAAGTAATAAGCCTTTCCCCACATAGTTTTTATAGGTTAATTCCTTTTTCCTCACTGTAACATCTTCTTCACTCTCCACCAGATTTAGCATCCCTTTACTGTTGTAGATTAACAACTGTATCCTTTAAGTGGGACTATTACCAAAAGAAGCAGAAATAGGAGCATTTGCTATTTCTCTTGGAGAGCCCATTCACACACTCCTCTTCTTGCAACTGCTTGGTATCTTGGATCCCAAAGAGCCGTAGCAGTATCGGCCTCTTCTGACATCTTAGAACCAAGCATATTATTCAAATGCACGTGATTCTTCGCTACATTCAAGCAACTGAGCCACATAAATCTTAAATATCAAATAAAAAAGAAGGCTTTCTAACTGGTTAACAAAACTGATTGTAAAAAATGTCTCCAACTGAGAAAGAACACAGACCTGCCTTTAGCTGCCTCTGTTCTTTAAAAGTGAAAATGCAGCATGTTAGAGAAAGTAAGAGGGTGGCAGGCTTCAAATTCTGTCTTGTAGACTGGAATAGTAAAACTAACCCCAATTCTGCTCAGGTGTCCTCTTTTAAGCCTAAGCGAAGCCTGTAAGTCTATTGTAACAGCAACAGGGCCAGGCTCAGTGGCTCATGCCTGCAATTCTAGCACTTTGGGAGGCCAAGGTGGGTGGATCACTTGAGGTCAGGAGTTCGAGACCAGCCTGGCCAACATGGTGATCCCTGTCTCTGCTAAAAATACAAAAATTAGCTGTGCATGGTGGCATGCACCTGTAGTCCCCGCTATTCGGGAGGCTGAGGCAGGAGAATCACTTGAACCCGGGAGGCAGAGGTGCAGTGGGCCAAGATCGCACCACTGCACTCCAGCCTCGGTGACAGAAAGAGACTCCTGTCTCAAAGTAAAAAGAAAAAATGGGAAGCAACGGGAGGATTTTGGCTGCTTTTGCATTTTGAAGCCCTGAGAGATTCATTTTCTTTCAGGGTAACTTGGAAAAGAGAACAGTTTAAGAGCAGCCTGAAGGGAGTCCAGACCACAGAAGAAAAGTTATAGATTCAGGAGGGGTTTTTTTTTTTGGAGACTTAGACAAATTTCAGTGTGCTGGTGAATCCAACACAGTCCCAACTATCCTATCATAGGAAATGAAATTTTGATCTGAAGTCAGGTTTCAGGAACACTCAGGAAAGTCTGTAAACCTAGCAAAACCCCAATTCAGCTGCTTTCTCACGCTCTTCAAAAGCACTCTGAATCCTGTCCTTTTCTTTCCCTTGACTGAAGTGGCTGTAGCACTAAAGAGTTGGCTAGCCAAGGTCATGGCTCTTGTAAAATGACCTAGTTTCCCGGATCACTCCTCCTGGGCAGATAGACCCACTGTTGTCTCCTGTGTTTGATTGTGAAAGCATTGAACTTTCCACTTACAAAACCGCGAGCTGAAAAATGGGTGTCGTTTTAAGTCACGAAATTTGTGGTAATTTTTATGTAGCAATACAGAACAAATACAAACACCTTCCTCTTTCATTCCTCAGAAAAACAGTTGAGAAGACCCATTACTCAGCTGTATGCACGAGGAAAAAGGGCATTCCTAGAATATGGGTATAGGTCTCTATAAAACAGGCATTTGTGAGTACAACTCCCTTTTTGAGAAAGGATCTGGGCATCTGAATCCTCACTAATGAAACCGTGGAAATACTGATTCCAACCTAGTAGAGGAGTCTCTCCTCTTTAGAGTATAGCAGATCCAACTCAACGGTTGCTGCACATTTAAAGTCCGCTAAAATGTGCAGCGAGTATTGCACACAGCAACACAACAGGACTAATAACAGGATAAGAAAACGGAGTCTAGGCACGGTGGCTCAGCCTGTAATCTCAGTGCTTTGGGAGGCCAAGGCGGGAGGATCACCTGAGGTCAGGAGCTCGAGACCAGCCTAACATGGTGAAACCCCGTCTCTACTAAATACAAAAAATTAGCCCAGTGTGGTGGCCCATGCCTGTAGTCTCAGCTACTTGGAAGGCTGAGGCACGAGAATCTCTTGAATCTGGCAGGCGGAGGTTGCAGTGAGCTGAGACAACACCATTGCACTCCAGCCTGGGCGACAGAGTGAGACTCCATCTTTGTTTTTTTTTTTTTTTTTTGAGATGGAGTCTCACTCTGTTGCCCAGGCTGGAGTGCAGTGGTGTGATCTCGGCTCACTGCAAGCTCCGCCTCCCAGGGTTCATGCCATTCTCCTGCCTCAGCCTCCCCATAGCTGGGACTACAGGCGCCTGCCACCACACCTGGCTAAGTTTTTGTATTTTTAGTAGAGACGGGGTTTCACAGTGTTAGCCAGGATGGTCTTGATCTCCTGACCTCGTGATCCGCCTGCCTCGGCCTCCCAAAGTGCTGGGATTACAGGTGTGAGCCACCATGCTCGGCCTGAGACTCCATCTTTAAAAAAAAAAAAAAAAAGGAAATGGAACTGCTGGGGGCAGGGGGTGGCCAAGATGGTTGACTAGAAGCAGGTAGTGTGCGTAGCTCTCACAGAGAGGAACCAAAAGGGTGAGTAAATACAGTACCTTCATTGAAACATCCAGGTACATGCATTGGGACTAATCAAGGAAACAACTCGACCCATGGAGAAGGGAGAAAAGCAGGGCAGGACAGTAGCTCACCCGGGAGTGCCACAGAGCCAGGGGAGCCTCCCCCTGCCCAGGGAAGTGGTGAGTGCATATGTGACCCTGGGAACCCACCCTGTTCCCAAAGATCTTTGCAATCCTTGGGTCAGGAGATCCCCTCGTGAACCCACTCCACCAGGGCCTTCAGTCTGACACACAGAGCTACATGGAGTCTTGGCAGAGCAGCTGCTCAGGTACATGCAGAGACCCAGGAGCCTTAGATATCTGGGCTTTCTGGGCTTCCTGACAAAAGTAGCTGCAATTCCAGCAAAGTGGGAGGTTAGACATCCCTAAGAAAGGGGCTGAATCCAGGGGCCGAGCAGCGACAGTCTGCAGGTTCCACTTCCATGACAGCTCACAGGATAAGACCCACTGGCTTGGAATTCCAGTCAGCCACCAATAGCAGTGCTGCACTTCCCTGGGACAGAACTCACAGGGGAAGGGGAGGTCACCATCTTTGCTGCTTGGCTACTTAGCTGTTCCAGCCCTGGCTTTGGTGAGTCCAGGCTGACCGGGGACGGAAGTAGTCCTCCAGCACAGCACAGCTGCTCTACAAAAATGTGGCCAGACTGCTTTTTAAAGCAGGTTCCTGTTCCCATTCCTCCTCACTGGGCAGGACCTCCCAACCAGGGTCTCCAGCCACTCTTGCCAGTGTTCTTTGGCTGACAAAGATTTGAAACCTCCCTGGGATAGAGCACCCAGAGAGGGACTGGGCCACCATCTTTGCTGTTGGGCAACTTAGCCATTCTAGTCTTTGGAGAGTCCAAGCCAACCTGGGGCGGAAGCAGTCCCCCAGCATAGCACAATGGCTTTACATAAATGTGGCTCAACTATTTTTTAAGTGGGTCCCTGATCCTGTTTCTCCTCACTGGATGGGACCTCCCAGATGGGGTCACCAGCCACCTCCTACAGGTATGTTCAGGCCAGCAACAGGTTTGTACCTCTCTGGGACAGAGTTCCCAGAGGGAGAGAAAGGCTGCTGTCATTGCTGTTTTATAGCCTTCACTGTTGATACCTTCAGGTTCTAGAAAATCCAAGGTGACTAGGGACTGGAGCAGGCCCTCAGCATACTGCAGCAGCCCTATGGAAAAGTTGCCAAACTTATACGGGTGTCCGTTCCCATACTTCCTTACTGGGAAGGTCCTCCAGGCCTGGGTCTCCAGCCACCCTGCTACCAGAGCTATCGAGTCAATGGAAGCTCTGCAACTCCCTGGACAGAGCCCTTGGGGAAGCTGAAAGCTCTCTGCCACCACCTGTGCAATGGAACTGCCCTTACTACCCTCAGACTAACATAGGAGCAAAGACTCTAAGTGCCTTAACCACACCTCCAGCAAGCTGCAGTCAACCCAAGTAGAGGAGGTCAATCCGTCTCCCACAGGAACCCCTTCCCCACTGATCTGCTCATCACTAGACAGGGCACTCCTGTCCCACAGCATAGACTCTCCATCCTGGGGTGATTGCACTGAGCGATTGCTGACCTGCATCACTCTGGGGTGGAGCCCCTGGTAGACAAGCAAAACACCCTTGACCACAACCATTACTAAGGTCACTTCCTCTCCTACCTCCAAGTTGGGGAAAGAGATAATCCCAGAGCTGCAGTGGGCAGTCCAGCAGTGTCAAGCCATAATCGGCAGCCAGCACTCAAGGGGGAGAAGAACCAACAGTTTCAGAGCCACTTTCAGAACATTGAGAGGGAACATGGCTGCAACTGTGAGGAAACTTAGGGGCCATACAACTTAGCAAGCGTCTACCAACTGATCAGTAAGTCTTAAGTGCCACCTGCTGGATTACGTCTCAAAGCTTCAACACAAAAAACACCTCACTAACATACCCTCCTCTGAAACCAGAGACAAAAAGCCAGCTTCAAGTAAAGACCCTGCACAAAGCTATGGCCCAGTGAAAACATCCAGAAAAGAAGTCTACTGATTGTACTCAATCTACACTGCAGTTAAAGGAAAATCCACATGATAAGATGACAAAGAACCAATGCAAGTACTCTAGTAACTCGAATGGCCAGAGTGTCACATGTCCTTCAAACAACTGCACCAGTTCTCCAACAAGAGTTCTTAACCAGGTTCGACTGGCAAGAATAACAGAAATAAAATTCAGAATATGGATAGGAACAAAGTCATTGAGATGCAGGAGGATGCGAAAACCCAATTCAAGGAAACTAAGAACCACAATAAAATACAGGAGCTGAAGGACAAAATAGCTTGTATAAAAAAGAACCTAGGCTGGGTGCAGTGGCTCATGCCTGTAATCCCAGCACTTTGGGAGGCCGAGGAGGGTGGATCACGAGGTCAGGAGATCGAGACCATCCTGGCTAGCACGGTGAAACCCCATCTCTACTAAAAATACAAAAAAATTAGCCGGGCGTGGTGGCAGGCGCCTATAGTTCCAGCTACTCGGGAGGCTGAGGCAAGAGAATGGCATGAACCCGGGAGGCGGAGCTTGCAGTGAGCCGAGATTGCGCCACTGTACTCCAGCCTGGGCAACTCTGTCTCAAAAAAAAAAAAAAAAAAAAACCTAACAGACCAGACAGAATTGAATAACACAATACAAGAATTTCACAATGCAATCACAACTATTAACAGCAGAATAAATCAACAGCAGGATCTCAGAACTTGAAGACCGGCTCTCTGAAAGAACACAATCAGACGAAAAAAATAAAAGAATAAAAAGGAACGAACAAAACCTCCTAGAAGTATGGAGTTACGCAAACAGGTCAAATCTATGACTCACTGGCATGATTCATAGGGGAGGGGGAGAAAGCAAACAACTTGGAAAACGTATTTCTGGTTATCGGCCAAGAAAACTTCCCTAACATTGCTAGAGAGGCCGACAGTCAAATTCAGGAAATTCAGAGAACTTTTGCAAGATTCCACTCAAGAAGACCATCCCCAAGACATATAATTGCCAGATTTTTCCAAGGTCAAAATGAACAAAAGAATATTAAAGGCAGCTAGAGTAAAAGGACAGGTCATCTATAAAGGGAACCCCATCACGCTAACAGTGAACCTCTCAGCTGAAACCCTGCAAGCCAGAAGAAAATGAGGCCTATATTCAACTTCTTAAACAAAAAAATCTTGGGCCAGACATGCTGGCTCATGCCTGTAATCCCAGCACTTTGGGAGGCCGAGGTGGATGGATCACCTGAGGTCAGGAGTTCGAGACTAGCCTGGCCAACATGGTGAAACTCCCATCTCTACTAAAAATACAAAAATTAGCTGGGCCTGGTGGCACATGCCTGTAATCTCAGCTACTCGGGAGGCTGAGGCAGGAGAATCACTTAAATCCGGGAGGCAGAGGTTGCAGTGAGCCGAGATTGTGCCCATTGCACACCAGCCCAGGCAGGCAACAAAAGCAAAACTCCGTCTCAATAAAAAAAAATCTTCAACCAAGAATTTCATATCCAGCCAAACTAAACCTCCTAAGGGAAAGAGAAATAAGATACTTTTTAGATAAGCAAATGTTGAGGGAGTTCATTATCACCAGGCCTGCCTGAAAGAGATCTTGAAAGGAGCACTAAATATAGAAAAGAAAGACCACTACCAACTAATACAAAATCACACTTAAACATACAGACCAAGGCCAGGCACAGTGGCCCACCCCTGTAATCCTAGCACTTTGGGAGGCCGAGGCAGGCAAATCACCTGAGGTCAGGAGTTCAAGGCCAGCCCAACCAATATGGAGAAATCCTCTCTCTACTAAAAATACAAAATTAACCAGCCGTGGTGGCGCATGCCTGTAGTCCCACCTACTCAGGAGGCTGAGGCAGGAGAATCCTTGAACCCAGGAGGCAGAGGTTGCAGTGAGCCGAGATTGAGCCATTGCACTCAAGCCTGAGCAACAAGAGCGAAACTGTCTCAACAAAACAAAACAAAACAAAACAAAACACACAGACTAGAAAGTAACCACACAAACAAGCCAGCCTAATAACCAGCTAACAATACAATGACAGAACCAGAGCCACACATGTCAATACTCACCTTGAATTTAAACAGGCTAAATGTCCCACTTAAAAGGCACAGAATGGCAAGCTGGATAAAGAAGCAGGACCAAATGGTACACTGTTTTCAAGAGACCTGTCTTACATGTAATGACACCTATAGGCTCAAAATAAAGGGATGGAGGAAAATATACCAAGCAAACAGAAAACAGAAAAAGGCAGGGGTTGCAATCCTAATTCTGGACAAAACAGACTTCAAGCCAACAAAGACTGAAAAAGACAAAGAAGGGTATTACATAATGGTAAAGGATTCATTTCAGTGAGAAGACCTATCTATCCTAAATATATATGCACTCAACAAAGGAATACCCAGATTCATAAAGCAAGTTCTTAGAGACCTACAAAAAGACATAGACTTCCGCACAGTAATAATGGGAGAATTCAACACTCTACTGACAGTGTTAGACAGATAATCAGGTCAGAAAATTAACAGACATTCAAGACCTGAACTCAACATTGAACCAGCTGTATCTGATAGACCTGTACAGAACTCTTCACCCCAAAACAGCAGAATATACATTCTTCTCAATGCCACATGGCAAATACTCTAAATTTGACCACATAATTGGACATAAAACTATCCTCAGCAAATATAGAAGAAATGAAATCATACCAAACACACTTTTGGACCACAGCACAATAAAAATAGAAGTCAAGACTAAGAAAATAATTCAAAATCATGCAATTACATGGAAATTAAATAACGTGCTCCTGAATGACTTTTGGGTAATTAACTAAATTAAGGCTGAAATCAAGAAGTTCTTTGAAACTAATGGGAACAAAGATACAACATACCAGAATCTCTGGGACACAACTAAGGCAGTATTAAGAGAGAAATTCATAGCACTCAAAGCCCATGTCAAAAAGTTAGAAAGAACTCAAATTAACAACCTGACATTACAACAGAAAGAATTAGAGAAGCAAGAGCAAATCAACCCCAAAGTTAGCAGAAGAAAAGAAATAACCAAAATCAGAGCTAAACTGAAGGAAATTGAGACACAAAAAAACCATTCAGAAGGTAAACAAATCCAGGAGTTTGTTTTTTGAAAAAAATTAATAAGATAGGCTGCTAGCTAGACTAATAAAGAAAAGAGAATCAATACAATTAGAAATAAAGGGAATGTTACCACTGACCCCACAGAAATAAAAATAACCATCAGAAACTACTACAAACACCTCTATGCACACAAAGTAGAAAACCTACAAAAGACAAGTAAATTCCTGGATACCTACATCCCCCAAGACCGAACCAGGAAATTGATTCCCTGAACAGAACAGTAACAAGATCAACAATTGAATCAGTAATAAATAGCCTACCAACCAAAAAAAGCCCAGGACCTGATGGATTCACAGCTGAATTCTATCAGATGTACAAAGAAGAGCTGGTACCATTCCTACTGAAACTATTCCAAACAATAGAGGAGGAGGAACTCCTCCCCAACTCATTTTATGAGGCCAGCATCATCCTAATACCAAAATCTGGCAAAGACACAACAAAAAAATAAAACTTTGGGCCAATATTCTTAATGAACATTCATGCAAAAATCCTCAACAAAATACTTGCAGATTGAATCCAGCAGCACATCAAGACACTAATCCACCACAATCAATAGGCTTCATCCCAGGATGCAAGGTTTCTTCAACATATACAAATCAATAAATGTGATTTATCACACAAGAGGAACCAAAGACAAAAACCACATGACTACCTCAATAGATGCAGAAAAGGCTTTCAATAAAATTAAACACCTTTTCATGTTAAAAACTCAATATACGAGGTATTGAAGGAACATACATCAAAATAATAAGAGCCATCTATGATAAACCCACAGCCAACATCATACTGAATCAGCAAAAGCTGGAAGCATTCCTCTTGAAGTCGGCACAAGCCCTCTCTCACCACCCCTATTCAACATAGTATTAGAAGTTCTAGCAAGAGCAATCAAGCAAGAGAAAGAAATAAAGGGCATTCAGATAGGAAGAGAGGAAGTCAAACGATCCCTGTTTGCAGAAAACATGATTCTATATCTCAAAAAAACCCACAGTCTCGGCCCCAAAGAGAACTATTTATCAGCTCCTTCAGCGGATAAACAACTTCAGCAAGTTTCAGTATACAAACTCAATGTACAACAAAATCACTGACATTCCGATACACCAACAACAGCCAAGCTCAGAGCCAAAGCAGAAAGGCAATCCCATTCACAATTGCCACAAAAAGAAAAAAATGCCTAGGAATACAGCTAACCAGGGAGGTGAAAGATCTCTACAATGAGAACTGTAAAGCACTGCTCAAAGAAATCAGAGATGACACAAATAAATGGAAAAACAGTCCATGCTCATGGATAGGAAGAATCAATATCATTAAAATGGCCATACTGCCCAAAGCAATTTACATAATAAATGATATTTCTATGAAAATACCAATGACATTCTTCATAGAATTAGAAAAAACTATTTTAAAATTCATATGGAACCAAAAAAGAGCCCAAATAGGCAAGGCAATCTTAAGCAAAAAGAACAAAGCTAGCGGCATCACATTACCTAATTTCAAACTATACTACAGGGCTACAGTAACCAAAATAGGATGGTACTGGTACAAAAACAGGCACATAGACCAATCAAATGGAATCGAGAGCCCAGAAATAAGACCACACACCTACTACCATCTGATCTTCAACAAAGCTGACAAAACAAGCAATGGAGAAAGACTCCCTGTTCAATAAATGGTGCTCCGATAACTGGCTAGCCATATGCAGAAGATTGTAGCTGGATCCCTTCCTTACACCATATATGCAAATCAACTCAAGATGAACTAACGACTTAGATGTAAAACCCCAAACTATAAAAAACCTGGGTGACAACCTAGGCAATACCATTCTGGACATAGGCATGGGCAAAGATTTCATGAAGAAGACACCAAAAGCAATTGGAACAAAAGCATTTTTTGTTTGTTTGTTTGCTTTTTTGAGACAGAGTCTTGCTCTGTCACCCAGGCTGAAGTGCAATGGCAAGATCTCAGCTCCCTGCAACCTTTGCCTCGCAGGTTCAAGCGATTCTTATGCCTCAGCCTCCTGAGTAGCTGGGACTACAGGCGTGCACCACCATGCTTGGCTAATTTTTGTATTTTTAGTAGGGACGGGGTTTTACCACGTTGGCCAGACTGTTCTCAAACTCCTGGCCTCAAGTGATCCACCCACTTGGCCTCCCAAAGTGCTGGAATTACAGCTGTGAGCCACTGCACCAGGCCAAAAATTGACAAATAGGATCTAGTTAAACTAAAGAGCTTCTGTACAGCAAAAGAAACTATTAACACAGTAAACAGACAACTTGCAGAATGGGAGAAAATATTTGCAAACTATGCATTTGAGAAAGGTCTAGTATCCACATCTATAAGGAACTTAAACTTACAAGAGAAAAACAAACAAGCCCATTAAAAAGTAGGCAAAGGACATGAACAAACACTTTTCAAAAGAAGACATAAATGTGGCAAACAAGCATATGAAAAAAAGCTCAATATCATAGATCATTAGAGAAATGCAAACCAAAACCACCATGAGATACCATCTCACTCTAGTCAGAATGGCTATTATTAAAAAGTCAAAAAATAACAGATGGGGAGAGGTTGCAGAGAAAAGGGAACAGTTATACACTGTTGGTGAGAGTGTAAATTAGTTCAACCGTTGTGGAAAGCAGTATGGCAATTTCTCAAAGAGCTAAAAGCAGAACTAGTGTTCAATCCAGCAATCCCATTATAAGTAAATAAACAAATATCCATACATTCATACCGATAGAAATTCCAAATAATAGATAATTCCAAATAATGGATAACTCCATTATTTGGAATTTCTATCAGTATGAATGTATGGATATTTATTTATTTACAGACAGAGTCTTGCTCTGTTGCCCAGGCTGGAGTGCAGTGGCATGATCTTGGCTCACTGCAACCTCCGCTTCCCAGGCATATATCAGGTATATACCCAGAGAAATATAAATCATTCTACCATAAAGACACATACACCTGAATGTTCATTGCAGCACTATTCACAATAGCAAAGACATGGAATCAACTAAATGCCCATCAATGACAGATTGAATAAAGAAAACGTGATACATATACACCATGGGCTACTATGCAGCCATAAAAAGGGATGAGATCCTATCTTTTGTGGGAACATGGATGGAGCTGGAGGCTATTACCCTCAGCAAACTAACACAGAAACAGAAAACCAATGCTTCATATTCTCACTTATAAGTGGGAGTTAAATGATGAGAACTTATGAACACAAAGAAGGGAACAACAGACACTGGGGTCTACTTGAGGGTGGATGGTGGGAGAAATGAGAGGAGCAGAAAAGATAACTACTGGATACTGGGCTTAATACCTAGGTGATGCAATAATCTGTACAACAAACCTCCATGACATGAGTTCACCTATGTAACAAACCTTCATATGTACCCCCAAACCTAAAAGTTTTTTTTTCTTTTCAATAAAAAGGGACTGCTTAGGAGGGACATCCTCCCACTGCCTCATCCATGGATCAGGGAGGTACGCCAGGGAGTAACCCAGTTCTGCCCAGCAAGCTACACCCCACTAACTCTGGGCCCTGTGTGTGCTATTTAACATTTCATTCAAACAGGAGCTCCTGGGAAGAAGCTTGGCTCAGTATCCTTGGCAAATCAACCCTCAAAGTCTCCCTCAGGTATATTCTAAGTGAGGACGGACCCCACATATACCTCACTTAGGCTTTACTCTGCTCTGCAGGCACAGGCAAGCTCAGCTACATCTTTCACACCACCCCTTGTTCTTAGTAGGCCAAGAACCTCAGAAACTGGGAGGGCACTAAGAGCTGTATTTTGGAAACTGTGTTGAGGTTACATTTATTCAGCTTTGTTCTGGGTGGGCCCTGTACCTGGCACTGCTAACGAGAGTTTCAAGAAGGTGCAAAGGAGATATTTTTCCAGGCAAAATAGAATATATTTCCTCTTCAGGTTCATTTGACTGCTTTTTTTAAAAAAAAAACACATGAAGATAGTACAGAGAGTTCCCATATATCCCTCATCTAGTTTCTCCTTTATTAACATCTGCCATTAGCATGGTGTATTTGTCACAATTAATAAACCCATAGTGATACATTATTGTTGGCAAAAATCCATACTTCATTCAAGTTTCCTGTTTTTTCCTAATGTCCTTTTTTTTTTCTATTCTAGGATCTCACCCAGGATACTGTATTACATTTAGTCAGAGTGTCTCCCTGTACTCCTCTGGAGAAGACTTTCCTTACTTTTGATGACCTTGAATATCTCGAGGAGTATTGGTCAGGTATTTTGTAGAATGTCCCTCTGCTGGGATTTGCCTAATGTTTTCTTCATGAGTAAACTGGGGCTATGTGTTTTTGAGAGGAAAACCAGAGTTAAAAATGCCATTTTCATTATATCATGGCAAGGGTACATACTGTCACCGCTGAAGTTAACCTTGATTGCCTGTCTGAGTTAGTGTTTGTCAGATTTGTCTACCATCAAGTTCCTCTTTATCTTCCCTGTTTTCATACTCTACTTGTTGGCAGAAAGTTACATGTACAGTTTGTGCTGAAAGAGTTGGGAGTTATGCTCCACTTCCTTAAGGGTGGAGTATCTACATAAACTATTGGTACTTCTGCACAGATTTGAACCTTCTCCCATTTATTTTTCAATCATTTATTTCTATCTGTATGAACATATGGTTATTTATTTATTTATTTATTTATTTATTTATTGAGACAGCGTCTCACTCTGTTGCCCAAGCTGGAATGCAGTGGTGTGATCTTGGCTCACTTCAATGTCCACTTTCCATGTTTAAGTCATTCTCATGCCTCAGCCTCCCAAGTAGCTGGGATCACAGGCATGCACCACCATGCCTGGCTAATTTTTGTAGAGACAGGGTTTCACCATGTTGGTCAGGCTGGTCTCGAACTCCTGACCTCAGGTGATCCGCCCACTTTAGTGTCCCAAAGTGCTGGGATTATAGGCATGATCCACTGCACCAAGCCTAATGTATGGATATTTATTCTGTATTTTGGATGACAGCCCAATACTACTTTATTTTGTTGTGTATAATTTTATTTCAAATCTCTGCTTCTTAACAATATGTGGCTTGCGTTCTCAGTGAGATGACAGGAAGTAGTATTTGGCTAAGATCTAAGATTGCATGCACCGGCATCCTTTTGTGCCTCAGCCTCCCCTCCTTGAGGTTCCCAGGGGAGATAACTGCCAGAGGACAAGGCCAGGACAAAGGAATCCTCTATTATCACTAGATCAGCCTCTACCCTCTGTTAAATTATAAATTTCAAAAGTGAAATAAAAATATGACTTGTATAAAACAACAGAATAAACATGTATTAAAGATGTTATTTAACTCATTAATTAGTGAAGGAACCGGTAAGATAATGTACTAGTCAGGGTTTTCTAGACAGACAGAACCACTAGGATATAAATAGAGAAAAAGAGAGAGAGATTTAAGAAATTGGCCCATGCAATTATGGAGGTTGGCAAGTCCAAAATCTGTAGGGTAAGTTGCCAGGCTGGAGACTCAGGGAAGAGCCAATGTTGCAGATGAAGTCTGAAGACCGTCTACTGACAGAATTCCCTCTTGTTGGGGAGACGTCAGTCTTTTGTTTTATTCAGACCTTTCACTGACTGGATGAGGCCCACCCACATTATGGAAAGTAATCTGCTTTGCTCAAAGTTCACCGATTTAAATGTTCATCTCATCTAAGAACACCCTCATGAAAACATCCAGAATAATATTTGCCCAAATATTTGGGC
The DNA here is from genome assembly GCF_009828535.3 of Hylobates moloch. NCBI lineage: Eukaryota > Metazoa > Chordata > Mammalia > Primates > Hylobatidae > Hylobates > Hylobates moloch. The sequence goes on along the minus strand of NW_026652285.1, from coordinate 77,314,790 downwards.
ATCATGGCCCAGCAAGTTGACAAGGCTATTTGAGGAATGGGCTTTTTGAAGGCAATTTTAAAAAAGAACATCAGAGTAAGGTCACTGGGCTGTTAATATCCTACGGGGCAATACACTATAACCTTTGGAGTTTCTACTTTTCAGAAATCATTTGCTTCTCTGCTAGTCAAAAATCTACAAATTAACATGCAACATCACTGATGATTCTCAACCTTAATTAATAGTAAATAGCAAAGTCATAGATGATACTGTCTCACTGCATGTTACATAATTCTTGGATGAGCCTTTTAAACAATGAATGGTTCAGCAGGTCATAAAAGGACAGGTGGAGGGCGAGGTGCTGTGGCTTGAGCCTGTAATCCCAGCTACTCTGGGGGCTGAGGCAGGAGGATCCCTTGAGTGAAGGAGTTTGAGGCTGCAGTGAGCTGACTGTGCCACTGTACTCCAGCCTGGGTGACAGAACGAGACCCTGTCTTAAATAACAAATAAAAAAGAGGCCTGGTGTGGTGGCTTATGCCTGTAATCCCAGGACTTTGGGAGGTTGAGATGGGAGGATCACTCGAGCCCAGGAGGACAAAGATTCAGTGAGTTATGATCTCACCACCTCACTTTAGCCTGAAGGATAGAGGGAGACCCTGTCTCTAAATAAATAAATAAATAAAGGACAGGTTGTACTCTCTTGAACCAATGTTTTGGGTATTTTTCTTACCGTGTCATACCCCAATGTCACCTCCTATGAAATTGCAAGAGAGCATTTTGCCAGCCTGTGTCGACCTGGTGGCCTCTCCCTAGGCTTCACTTTGTTTCCACTCAAGGAAACAGAAGGTCATTCCCAGTGGGGAGGTAGCTCCATGCCTCTCTCTCCCTAGTCTAGCAAGAAAGAGAAGACTGTGAAGAGATAACAGCAAAACAGGTATCTGAGAGGGGCCGAAGAGAACTTTCAGAGGGCTATAGAACTTTAGCTTCTTTTCTTCTCATACCCAAAGTACCACTTCCTGGCAGAGTGGTCCAAGAAATACTAAATCTGATCAATTGATTGATTGATTGATTGATTGAGATGGAGTCTCTCTCTGTCACCCAGGCTGGAGTAGAGTGGTGCGATCTTGGCTCACTGCAACTTCCACCTCCTGAGTTCAAGCAATTCTCCTGCTTCAGCCTCCCAAGTAGCTGGGATTACAGGTGCCCGCCACCATACCTGGCTAATTTTTTTGTATTTTTAGTAGAGGTGGGCTTTCACCATGTTGATCAGGTTGGTCTCAAACTTCTGACCTCAGATAATCCACCCGCCTCGGCCTCCCAAGGTGCTAGGATTACAGGCTTGAGCCACTGCCAAGAAATACTAAATTTGATTGATTTATATCAACATCCTGTTCCTTGATGGTGGGGTAAAATGAGGCTCGATGGAGTGATAGAACCTTGATTTTCCTCAAGAAAGCAAAATATCCTAACACGGCTTCCAAATTTTAACATCGCGCAATTGTACGAATTTTTATTTAATGCCTTTCAGACTGAGTGTTGAGGGCCAGGCTGTGTCTTCTACAGCTTTGCATTCTCCACAGCATCTGGCATTAGGCCCGGCATATTGTAGGCACTCTATAAATGGCAGCTGCCTGAATAAGGGGGTATTATCATTTGTGGGTTTTGTTAAAAATGGGATCACGAAGGAGAAAGTGTTTGGAGGAGGCTGCATGAACAACTCGCTCTTCGTAAGGCCATGCTGTGAGGGGGTGTTTTGAGGACACACTATCCCGGAAGAAGTGGCTTCCAGAAGCACAAGAAAGCCTTTTATTTTGTGAAATGAGACCCAGATGGCGATACCAAATAACAACAATTATGATGATACATTTTTTATAAAAGATCCCAGGCCTGACAATGTCTGGCTTTAGATTATAAATTGGCTCATTATCAGGAAAAAATATTTATTGAAACACAGCAATGATCAATGAGCTCATTATCCTACAGTGGCAGCCAAGTAGTCCTAAGACATAGGCCTGTTGTAAAAATCAGGCAGTTATCTGTACAAGCGGGATTTGGTGCATAGCTTCTCAACAGGGATAATTTTGTTCCAAGATGAGTGCCAGGGACAGGAATCGGACTTTGGGGTCCTAGTCGATCATCTGGAAAATAGTTCTAATTGGGATGTGTCCCTTGGAGGTTTGCTTCATTAATATCTGGTTGAGAGCTCAGAAAGCTTGGAATCAGACTCCTCAGCACTGTGCTCGGCCTTATTTAAACACCTACCTCAAACTGCTTAGTCTGTTTCACTTTATTTCTCAAGCCTCTCTGTTTTTTGTTGTTGTCGCTACATTAAGACTTTCTCAGGAATTTGCCTAGAACCAGCTAACTGTCCCTCTGCTTCCTTCTTCAGAAGCCTCTTCTTTGTGTCCCCTGGGGCATTTTAAATATTATTTAACATAGAATATACTGAAAGACTCAGATACCTCTGAGGTCACAAATAATAAAAGGGAATGTACCAGAAGATCAACTGGAGCAATGGTTTCTACAACAAGCAGCCTGGTGGAAAGAACTTTTGTGTCAGATGGCTCTGAAAGGGAATCAGGAGTCTAAATGTACTAGGTATATGACATTAGACATGTTATTTTTTAATTTATTTTTTATTTTTGAGACAGAGTTTTGCTCTTGTGGCCCAGGCTGGAGTGAAATGGCATGATCTCAGCTCACTGCAACCTTCGCCTCCCAGGTTCAAGCGATTTTCTTGCCTCAGCCTCCCAAGTAGCTGGGATTACCGGCACCCGCAACCATACCTGGCTAATTTTTGTATTTTTGGTAGAAATAGGGTTTCACCACATTGGTCAGGCTGGTGTGGAACTCCTGACCTCAGGTGATCCGCCTGCCTTGGCCTCCCAAAGTGCTGGGATTATAGGCATGAGCCACAGCGTCCGGCCCTTAGACATGTTATTTAGTGTTATTGGGCCTGTTTCCTCATCAGAAAGAATGAGAATAATACCTACTTTATAGTGCGGCTTTAAGAATTAGAAATAATGTTTGTATAGTTGTTGCAGCATAGCAGCTACTTAATAAATTAAAGCAATTATTATCATCCTTCCAAGAAGACCAAAGTTAGGAGACCTGGTGGGGAGAAGAGGAGGTTTAGGAATTCTTTCCTCAGGGTGTCCTGAGCTGGGAACAATGGTAGTAGGAGTCTCTGGTCCTAAACAAATGTTCCCATCTAGTTCCCTTTACAGCCATCAGTGGTAAAAGAAACATGCCGGCAATGTTTAAAACTGAAAAAAAAAAAAAAAAAAAAAAAAAGGCAGGAAATGGAATGAGTGAGAATCAAATACACAAGACTGAAAGAAACAGCATTTGTCATTCTCAACTAGGGTACAGATCACCTTGCTTCATAAACTAGAAACTGAGGCTCATAGAAGTAAAATAGAATAGTATTTAGGAGCTCAGACTTTGGAGCCAGATTGCAAGACACGCTCTAAATATGTTTCAGTTCTCTTACCTGAAAATGAGGATTTATCAGTCAGGATAGGCTAGGTTATGCTGTGGTAACAGACAACTCCAGAAATCTCCAAGACAGATAACAACAAACATTTATCTCTTGTTCATACTTTCTGTCCTTCATGAGTTGGCCATGGCTCCATACCAAGCTTTCTTTTTCTTTTTTGAAACGGAGTTTCACTCTTGTTGCCCAGGCTGGAGTGCAATGGCATGGTCTCAGCTCACTGAAACCTCTGCCTCCCAGGTTCAAGCGATTCTCCTGCCTCAGTGTCTCAAGTAGCTGGGATTACAGGCACGTGCCACCACGCCCGGCTAATTTTTGTATTTTTAGTAGAGACGGGGTTTCACCATGTTGACCAGGCTGGTCTTGAACTCCTGACCTCAGGTGATCTGCCTGCCTCAGCCTTCCAAAGTGCTGGGATTACAGGTGTGAGCCACCGCATCTGGCCCATTCCAAGCATTCTTCATCCTCAGACAGAGCAGCCACCAGCTGGGACACTGCCAGTCATCGTGGCACAGGAAAAGAGAACATAGCCAAGCACTCACTGATTTTTAATGCTTCTTGTTTGGAAGTGCCACATGACCCTTTATGACTTTTATTGGCCAAAGAAAGTCATGGGGTCACTCCCCTGTTCGACAGGGTGGAGATGGTTTAAACCTCCTACCAGCAAGAATTCTGAAGAAGGGTACCCAAAGTATTTGGTGAATAGGCATCTAGTTTACTACAGGTGATGATAATGATAATAAAAGACCCCCTTGTGGGATGTCCTGACAACTGAGTTATTATTACACAGAAAGAACTTAGAAGGGTGAGTGATGCAGTGATGTACATTTTTTTCTTTTTTGAGACAGAGTCTTGCTCTGTTGCCCAGGCTGGAGTGCAATGGAGTAATATCGGCTCACTGCAAACTCCGCCTCCCAGGATCAAGTGAATCTCCTGCCTCAGCCTCCCAAGTAGCTGGGATTACAGGTGCATGCCACTACACTCAGCTAATTTTTGTATTTTTAGTAGAGACGGGGTTTTGCCACGTTGGCCAGGCTGGTCTTGAATTCCTGACCTCCGATGATCCACCCACTGAGACTACAGGCATGAGCCACCGCACCCGGCCACAGTGATGTGCATTAACTGTAACATGTGTTTGCTGTTATTATTGCTGACAATTATACAGGGGATCTAGTGAAATAGATCCCAGCTGCCCTAACTGAAAGGCCAAAAAAACCCGTGTATTTGTACTGAGAGCTATGGATCCACAGACAACCAAGGGCAAAACACATGTAAAAACTGTCATAAGGCAGCTTTTAAAAAGAGAGAGAGTGAGGAAGCTGAGGGAGAAAGGATAGAGGGAAAATGAAGGAGAAAGAGAGAAGTGAGAGGGAGAGGAAGAGAAAAGAAGTGAAGGAAGAGGCCAGGCACTGTGGCTCACGCCTGTAATCCCAGTACTTTGGGAGGCCAAGGTGGGTGGATCACTTGAGCTCAGGACTTCTAGAGCAGTCTGGCCACTGTGAGTGATGAAACCCCATCTCTACTGAAAGTATAAAAATTAGCCAGGCATGGTGGCTCAGGCCTGTAGTCCTAGCTACTCAGGAGGCTGAGGCAGGAGAATCGTTTGAACCCAGGAGGCGGAGGTTGTAGTGAGCTGAGATCGCGTCACTGCACTCCAGCCTGGACGACAGAGTGAGGATCTGCTCAAAAAAACAAACAAAAAAAAGTGAAGGAGGAGAGAGACGCCACCCTGTGAAAACACAGGGACAGAAACTTCAGGGAGACAGGGGACTCAATAACTCCTGAAGCACCACGGTAAGAAGCTAAGCTGCCTTTGTCAATTCCTTCTTTTTGTTTGGACTGGTCTTTCTAGTAGGCTTGTTTTGCCTTTCATTAAGCTACTGATTTCCTTCTGCAGCTAGCACCTTTTCCTTTAATTGTTCTCAGCAACTTGAGTCAATGGTGGATGGAATGGTCAGGGCACTCACTGAGAAAGGAAATTTCCCCTGGATCCTAGCCTTAGGTGATGAGAGCAATCCTGTCTCAGTTGTATTCAGTGCTGGGGTAAGATCAAGTTGAAAGTTAGGCTCAGGTAGAGGGCTGGACCGCTCTCTTCCCAGGCTCCCAACTGTGACACAGGGTGCAGCGGTAGAAGGTAGGGACGCTGCCTGAATGTGGGACAGGGGATTGTCCCTGAGTCTGCTTACTGGGGCCAATAATAACAAGAACTAACCTTTGAATATCATTATGTATACAACACTACTAAGTGCTCACATCTATTAACTCATTAAATCCACAACTCTGGGCTGTATGAGTATTGCTTCCATTTTACAAATGGAGAAACTAAGGACACAGAGGCACGTAGCTTGTCTGAGCTCACGCACACAGTTCACAGCAAGCAGCTGAGCTGGGATCTGAATTCTGGCAGTTTGCTCAGAATCCACGCTCGACGACTATAATGTAACATCCTCCTTTCTATTGCCTGCTTGGGGTCCTACTTCAATTTTTTGTGGCCTAATAAAGCAAGTGAGTCCTTTTTTTAGGTTCTGGACATACAAAACTTAGAATTTAGTTTGAGGGGATCATCCTTTCCACCCTTATAAGCAAAGAAAGGATTCTTTGCTTATAAAAGAACAACTTACTGCTTAAAAAAAATGCTGCCAATTATTATTACTTTGGCTTCATTTGCCATTAATTTGTCTCCAAGAAACACAATCAGCACAAACACTAAGAGCTTCCTTACAGCCTACCGGGAGAGTGTTGGTGGGTCTCAGCAAAGTGTTCCCTTTTGGGAGGTGGCTCCCCAGAGCCCTTGGACACAGAATCTGCTCCCAGATCCTCTCAAGCGTCAATCTGCACTGATTGCTTGTTCTCAACTCCCACCGGCAACGTGCCTCCTCTTGACTATCAATAGCTGTCACAGCCTAATTTGATTGCTGAGTCAGACAATCAGTCTTAATTGCCTGTTTCCACCTCCAGCTGTGTCTCTTCCTTGTGGGCGGAAAAGCCTCTCTCTCGGTGCACTGCCCGTCCCCCTGGATCAGAAGCCCAGGTAGCGGTCCAGGCCACCTACAGGATCATCTGCAACTTCTGATCCCACAGGTTCCCTATTTTCCTGGGCTGGACCTGGAGGGAGATGAGGGTTTTGTTCACACACTGAGTCTCTGCTATTAGCCTGTACACCACCTTCACTTGGTCCTGCTCTAGTAGCAGTAAGTTCTTTTATAAGCAAAGAATACTTTCTATGGGGTAGAGAGAATGAGCCCCTAAAACTAAATTCTAAGTTTTGTATGTCCAGAGCCTAAAATCAGGGCTCACCTGCTTTATTAGACCACACAAAATTTAAGTAGGGCCGGGCGCAGTGGCTGACGCCTGTAATCCCAGCACTTTGGGAGGCCGAGGCAAGCAGATCACTTGAGGCCAGGAGTTCAAGAACAGCCTGGCCAAAACATGACGAAACCCCACCTCTACTAAAAATATAAAAATTAGCCAGGTGTGGTGGCGCTTGCCTGAAGTCCCAGCTATTCAGGAGGCTGAGGCATGAGAATTGCTTGAACCTGGGAGGTGGAGGTTGCCATGAGCCAAGATTGAGCTCCAGCCTGGGCATCAGAGTAAGACTCTGTCTCAAAAAAAAAACAGAAAAAGAAAAAAAAAATTGAAGTGGGACCCCCAAGCAAGGATTAGAAAGGATGTTACATTATAGTCATCAAGAGCATGGATTCTGAGCAAACTGCCAGAATTCATGTCCCAGCTCATCTGCTTACTACGAACTGTGTGTGTGGGCCTGTATCCTCTTTTTGGCTCTACAGACTCACTCTTGCTGTTCTCCAGGCTGCTACCTGTCCTGGGAGCCTGACCTTTAAGGATCAAAGGGCTTCTTTGCTTTTTGGCTTCTGGCTGGGCTCAGGGAGTGAGCAGCCAGAGAGAAGACCTGAGGGAGTCAGGACACGTATTGCCCTAGCATCCTCCTTGTGGGATTTCTTCACATTCTTTCAGATGGAAGATCAGGCCTTCTCTCAAGGGGTCTTCTCATGACTTTCTGGATTCTATTACGGGCTTCCCTCCTTTGCTTTCAGAGTGTGCTGCAGATGAATTATTGGACTTAATTCTTCACCCCTCATGGTTTCCATGCTCTTTGCCTGAATATGACTTTGTAGTTACTCCCTGCCAAAAAGGAGGGATATATTGCCCCTTGCGTTTGGGCTTGGTTTTATGACTAGCTTTGGCCCATGAGATGTGGGTACACCCAACCAACTGAGCCAGTTTCAAGCCTAAGCCTTAAAGAAAAGCCTTAGCATTAAGAGGAAAGCTATTGCATGGGGTTTGTTTTGGTGCCTGTCATCTTCACGGGAAGAGCTTCCCCTGGGCAACTGCTGCCTCTTTAGTCTGGGGCCCAGAATGAACACATGTGGAGTAGCCCAGAGCTTGATCCACAAAGAGGAGCCAAGCGCAGGTGGACACCAGCATGAAACAGAGCCCCCAGCTGACCGCCAGTCTACCAGCATGCCCATGAGAAATACATGCTTATGGCTGCATTCCACCACGAGCATGAGAGAAAGCTGGTGACATCCGCTGCCACCAGCACAGGCGTCCCTGCAGTACTCCTTGTTCTTTCTCTGCACTCTGCTTCTACTCCATAAATCTTCCCTTTACTAAGCCCTCAGGGAACCATCCTAATTTGAGTGTCAGCTGTTTCCTGTACTGACGCTGAATGAATGATACAAGCACTGGGCCCAGCCCATTCCCACTGCCATGTCATATTGTCAGGAAAAGTTCAAAATACTACACTTGAGACCAGCTGCCCCTGCCCCCATTTGTTTCCCATTTGCTATTTAAACTGAAACCCTTATCTTAGAAGCTTGTCGTGAGGTCTTGTTTTATCCTTTTTATGTATTAGTTTTTAGAATTTCAACTTGTTATTTGGAAAAAATTTCAAACATATACGCAAGTAGAGATAGCATTATAACAAACATCTATGTACCCATGATCCGGTTTCAACAATGATGGACATTTTGCCACTATTATTTGATCTATTCCCCTACTGTTTTTTTTTCTCTCTAAATCTAATGACGTTTCAAATTCCAGAGGAATCTAGAGATTCTATCGTAGTTCTAATCTTCTGTAATCTCTTGGCAGCATGTGCTACTATTGCTCACTCTTGCCAATCTACCATTGCTGTCTCCTAGTTCTTTTATCTCTTGTGACTGCTCTCCATTTCCAGTTTTTGATTCCTGGTCTGGCTCTTAAATGTCAGTGTTCCTGAGGGTTGGCCTTGTTCTTCACCATCTTCTTTCTCTCTATGCTGCCTTTCTGAGTGGTCTCATTCACTCCCATGGCTTAATCTGTGAGCCCACTCCATTTTCCTAGGCTATCCTTTCTGTCTGTCCACTAAGGATTGTCACTTGGAGGTCTGTAAACCCTTCACATTGAGCATGTCCAGACCCACCCAAACTCCACAACTTCTTCTTGAACCTTCTCCCTCTCCACTTCTATTTCTGGGTTCTTTCATACCTTCTCCAGTACCCTGCCTCATAACTAGATATTGTATACCTCTCCTTACCCAGAGCTGACTATTCCACTTCTGAATGATCTTTCCAATCCTTCCCCTGTTTCCATTTCCACCCCCTTGGTTAAGACCCTCATCATCTCTCACTTGGGACATTCTAATATTCCCTCTGACTAGTCTCCAGTGGCTGTTTCCTCTGGTAAGTACTAGCATCACTTTTCTAAATCACATTATCAAAACATGCTAACCCCAGCCCCAACTTATAAATCTTCTGTGGCTCCATTCAGGGTATATTCTAAACATTTTGGCATGACATTGAAGCCTCTTCACACCTTTTTTCTTTTTCTTTCTTTCTGTTTTTTTTTTTTTTTTTTTTTTTGGAGATGGAGTTTCGCTCTGTCACGCAGGCTAGAGTGCAGTGGCGCGATCTTGGCTCACTGCAACCTCCACCTCCCGGGTTCAAGCAATTCTTCTGCCTCAGCCTGTCAAGTAGCTGGGATTACAGGCATGCGCCACAATGCCCAGCTAATTTTTTTGTATTTTTAGTAGAGATGAGGTTTCATCATATTGGCCAGGCCGGTCTTGAACTCCTGACCTTGTGATCTGCCCACCTTGGCCTCCTAAAGTGCTGGGATTACAGGCATGAGCCACTGTACCCAGCCCTTTCACCACCCTTTTTCTAATCTCACCTCCTGACATTGTCCTCTGTGTACCCTGTCCTCCAAATAACGTGGCTTTGCTTTTTTTGTCCCCTAACATATCATGCTTTCATGTGACCTTTGACATGCTGACCACTGTCTTGTTTTGCAAGATAAAAAATGAGGTTCTAGTTCTCAAATAACAAACACCTATGTACCCATGAACAAAGGTGTTTGATGTTTGAGATTTTGAAGTGCCCTTTCCACAGCTCTTGCCCTTCTGAGATTCTTGCTGGCATTTGAATTTGTTCCTCCCAAAGGAAATTGTTAACATGGTATTTAAATTTTTTTTTTTCTGGAGACAGAGTCTCACTCTGCAGTCCAGGCTGGAGTGCAGTGGTATGATCTCGGCTCAGTGCAACCTACGCTTCTTGGGTTCAAATGATTCTTGTGCCTCAGCCTCCCAAGTAGTTGGGATTACAGGCATGTGTCACCATGACCAGCTAATTTTTTGTATTTTTGGTAGAGATGGGATTTCGCCCTGTTGGTCAGACTGATCTTGAACTCCTGACCTCATGATCCACCCACCTCGGCCTCACAAACTGCTGGGATTATAGGCATCAGCCACTGTGCCCGGTCGGTATTTAACTTTTTGAGCAATCTCCTTAGAGTTTCTCTGTTCAAAAGGGATCCATTTGCCATGGTAATGGTGTTGTCTCCATAGACATACTGGCAATATAAAGTTTCTAACTCTTCTGTAGGACTTTGGGTGTCTCTGAGGCAGAAATGATGTGTTACTCATCTTTTTATATATCCCCAGTGCCTGGCACATATGAAATACTCAGTGTTTGTTTGAATTGCATCTAAATTAGTATTGAGACTAGGGAGTAGGATCTGGAGAAGGCACAAATGTTGCCAACCAATTGCAGAGAAAGCTGCCAAACATATAATCTATGAGCTGGGAGGCTGGGGTCACCCCATTCCCTGCAGTGAGGGCCTCCAAGCCTGTCAGATGTCAGTTGCATCTGCAAAACTAGGAGTTCAGGTGGAAGGTTGGATTTTTCTTCATTAAACTTGTCATTCCCTAAGGTGGGGCTCTGACAGAAGCCCAGTGAGATGTCAAGCTAAGACAGCTGTTGCCAAACCTGGTGGAGGCATTTCAGACAGCTGGGGATACAGCTGCTGCCCCAGACTTCATTTGCAACAGCCTTTTCTTCTTTAAGGAGGTCAAAATGCTTAACAAATACATAGCAACAGTAAAGCAGCTATGGTATGATGCAGACAGAATTGGATCTGAGTCAGATCACGTGGATCAAGTATCAACTCTACTTCTTATTAACTGTGTGACTTTGAGCAAGTTATGCTACCCCTTTGAGCCTCATTTTCCATACTCGTAATACTGACTGCTGTGAAGACTGAATGAGGTAATGTATATGGAAATGTTTTATAAACTGTAGAGCACTGCTCAACTATTAGGTATAATTGGAATACATTAAAATTACATTTAGTCCTCATCTCTCACACACACACACATATACACACAGAGTATAGAATAGTGTAATGATTAATTACATGTCAACTTGACTGGGTCATAGGATAGCCAGGTGTTCGGTCAAACATTATTTTGGGCATGTCTGTGAGAGTGTTTTTGGGTGAGATTTACATTTGACATAATCCCAGCTATTCAGGAAACTGAAGCAGGAGGATTGCTTGGGGCCAGGAGTTCAAGACTAGCCTAGGCAACATAGTGAGATCCTGCCTCTAAAAAAATAATAAAATTATTTGGGCTTGGTGGCATGTGCCTCTGTAGCCCCAGCTACTCAGGAGGCTAAGGTGGGAGAATCACTTGAGCCCAGGAGTTCAAGGCTGCAGTGAACTATGATCATGCCACTTGCACTCTAGCCTGGGTAACAGAGTGAGATCTGATTTCTAAAAAAAAAAGAAAAAGCAGATTGCCATCCCTAATTTGCTGGGCCTTACCTAATCAATTGAAGACCTGAATAGGACAAAAGGTCTGAAGAAGTGGGAGCTCCTCCTACCTGGCTGTTTGAGCTGGAACGTAAGTCTTTTCCTGTCTTCGGGCTTGAATTGAAAAATCAGCTCTTCTTGGGTCTTGAGCCTGCTGGCTTTTGGATTGGTATCTACACCATTGACTCTCCTAGTTCTCAGGCCTTCGGACTCAGACAGATACTTAAACCATTGTCTCTCCTTGTTCTCAGTGTTTTGGACTTGGATTGGGACTATACCATCGGCTCATCTGCATCTCCAGCTTGTGGACTGCAGATTTTGGGGCTCTCAGCCCCCATAATTCTGTGAGCCGATTCCTTATAATTATCTATCTATCATCTATCTATCTATCTATCTATCTATCTATCTATCTATCTATCTATCTATCTATCTATCTATCTATCTATCCATCCTATCTATCAACTATCTGATATGGTTTGGCTGTGTTCCCACCCAAATTTCATCTTGAATTGTAGTTCCCATAATCCCCACGTGTCATGGGAGAGACCCAGTAGGAGATAATTTAATCATGTGGGCAATTACCCTCAGGCTGTTCTTGTGACAGTGAGTGAGTTCTCACAAGATCCAATGGTTTTATAACGGGCTTTTCCCACTTTTGCTTAGCACTTCTTCTTGCTGCTGCCATGTGAAGAAGGATGTGTTTGCTTCCCCTTCCACCATGATTTTAAGTTTCCTGAGGCCTCCCCAGCCCTTTGGAACTGTGAGTCAATTAAACCTCTTTCCTTTATAAACTACCCAGTCTTGGTTATGTCCTTATAGCAACGTGAGAACAGCCTAATACACTATGTCCTGTAGGTTCTGTTTCTCTGGAGACCCCTGACTAATGCAAATGGTCAAATTGACTCAAATTTGCTTATTGTCTATTATATGCCCAGCTCTCCACTGGGAACTGTGATCAATGCATAAGTTAATATAAGTCATATTTTCCTGATATTAAGAAATTTACAGTTGATTTGGGAGATGAGATCAATTTATTCCTCGATGCTTGTGTTTCTGTAGAGGGGAAGACATTTCTACTCCACAATCATGTAGAGCATTTTTTGTGTTTCTTTACTCATTATTCCCAAGGGATGAGAAGGAACTTCTATGATTAGTGATCTTGGGCAAAAGTGTTGCTGTGATGAGCATGGTGGCTGAGCACCTGTTGGTTTCTCAGTTCCTAAACTAATAGATAATTGAGAATGCATGCATTCTGTATTCTTTGCCACAAAGTAAGCCTTTGCATCAGATGGGATTGGAAAAGAATGATGGTTGTCCAGATCTTTCTGTGACTATATTGGTAGGTTAAGTTCTGGAGAAAAGTATTGGGAGGTGCATTGTACTTTGGCATTTAATACCAGTTCTTATTTTTGATCTCATCCTAAGATATGTTTATTTCTTTAAATCTTTACCATCCTAATCTCCTTCCATTTTGGGGGAAGCAGCAAGGTACAGATCAACCCTACAGAAAAGAAGGGTATCATGTTTTATGAGCTGCTTCATGATTGGCAAATCCACCACTGCCCACAGTGGAGCTGATCTTTCTCATTATTTTGTAGAGGAATATTAATGTCTTTCATTAGTCACTTCCTGCTTTCAAAATTTTGCCTCTTGTCAAGCTTGCCAGAAATAATACATTGGGTCCATTAGAGAACCACATGCTACCTGATGGCCACTACCAAGATTACCCAAAGACAGTGAAAGCCTTGAATTTGCTTGTGTGGGCATAAACAAAGTTCTATCCTCTTCTTCTTCTTCTTTTTTTTTTTTTAGACAGAGTCTCACTGCAACCTCTGTTTCCCAGGTTCAAGCAATTCTTGTGCCTTAGCCTCCCAAGTTGCTGGGATTACAGGTGCACACCACCACATATGGCTAATTTTTGTATTTTTAGTAGGGATGGGGTTTCACCCTGTTGGCCAGGCTGGTCTCAAACTCCTGACCTCAAGTGATCCGCCCACCTTGGCCTCCCAATGTGCCGGGATTACAGGCTTGAGCCACTATGCCTGGCTGGCTCTATCCTCTTGCCCTGTGGTCTGGGATGGAGTAGAGGGAGTGAAGTGGTGGGGAGGGAAGTTTCATTCTTTATTTTTCCAGAATAGCTTTGTTTGGATTATTTTATTCTTCTAATTTTTAGAGTCTTGGCTTTCATTTAAAAATTAACGTTTAAGGGACAGGTAGAAAGTGTATCCATCTGGGTAGCAGTGGGGAAGGTAATGGACATTCTAAATAAGGGAGTCTGGATGACATTTTTCTTCTCTAATATTTTCCAACACTTCTGGCTCCCACCATGGCCATTGTTTTATATTTGTTGGTTTGTCCAACATTGTCCAACCTACCTTCTTTGAGCAATAAATCCCACTCCCTGGCCACAGGAATGGATACATGATGCTTGTTAGTTAATTTAGCTAACAAGCATCCACCCTTCTGGGCATAGTGATTGACCTGAGGGGTAGGAACATATTCAAGCCAGGCCAATGAGGGATTTAAATTTTTTCAACATTTACAAAATATTATATTATTTATATGAATATTAAATTTCCTTTAAAATTTAAAATTATGGTATGTATAAAATACAAAATGATAGTACATGTGCAGTTTAAAGAGTAACATGAAATGAATACTCACACCCACACCATCTAGGTTAAGAAACAGAATATTAGTGATTAGTAGTAACTTGGAGTTTTATGAATTCGATGTCCCATTTGATGTCCTTTTCTCAATTATGTCCCTCTTCCTGCTATATGTAAGCTCTAAAATACAAAAAAAGTATATATGTTGTTGAATAAACATTTAAACAACATGCATAACATAATAAACACCAAATTCAAGACAGTGGTTACCTCTCTGAAGGAAGGGGAATGGGTTTCGGTTGGAGTACACGGTGGTTCAGCTGCATTTGTAAGGTTTTTTGTTTGTTTTGTTTTGTTCTGTTTTGTTTGTTTGTTTTTGAGACGGAGTCTTGCTCTGTCGCCCAGGCTAGAGTGCAGTGGTGTGATTTCGGCTCACTGCAACATCCGCCTCCCAGGTTCAAGCAATTCTCTGCCTCAGCCTCCTGAGTAGCTGGGATTACAGGCGCCTGCCACCACGCCTGGCTAATTTTTGTATTTTTAGTAGAGATGGGGTTTCACCATCTTGGCCTTGAACTCCTGACCTCGTGATCCACCCAACTCGGCCTCCTAAAGTGCTGGGATTACAGGCATGAGCCACCGTGCCCGGTCTGGCTTGGTTTATTTTGAGACAGAGTCCCACTCTGTCGCCCAGGCTGGAGTGCAGTGGCACGATCTTGGCTCACTACAACCTCCGCCTCCCAGGTTCAACCAATTCTCGTGCCTCCCCGTCTCAAGTAGCTAGTACCATAGGCATGTGCCACCACACCTGGCTAATTTTTGTATTTGTAGTAGAAATGGGGTTTCATCATGTTGGCCAGGCTGTCTCGAGCTCCTGACCTCAAGTGATCCTCTCGCCTTGGCCTCCCAAAGTGCTGGGATTCCAGGCATGAGCCACCATGCACAGCCAGGTTTTATTTTTTTTTAAATGATGTCAGAGAAATGGGGAAAAATGCTTAGATCTAACTAGATATTTATTATATTATTCCCAGAGGGCATAAAGGTAAAATGGCACAATGGATGAACTGCACACATTCAGGGGCCAGACTGGTTTAGATTCAGTTTTGACTGAGTAAACTGCTATAGAAATTGCATAAATTACTTAGTCTCTCTGTGACTCAGTTTTTCTCAACTATAAAATAGAGATCATAATAATACTTATTGACAGTATTGTGAAGATTGCATTACTTAGTTTATGTAAAGTATTGGAATAATGTTTGGTATATAATAAGCACTTGATAAGTACTAATTATTTTTAGTAGTAGTTTTACATATTTCATAAGCTTTTCTCAAGAAAGTGAAAGCACGTATATACCCAATCCCAAAACTATAGATCCACAATCATTTATTTGAAGCTCTTGGGGAAGATACGTTTCATAATTCAGAATTTTGGGTTGTATATTATACAACAACACTAGTGGGGTATGGGGAAAACCTCCCTAATGAAACACATTATTTTTGCATTGAAAATTATGAATACTCACTAAGTGGGATAAATAAAGACTCCAAATAGCTTCATGTCAGTTCAGGTCAGGTTTTACCACCAGATGAATTTGCTGTAAATGTACCAAAAACATTCAGTTTTCAGAATGTTTTGGATCTAAAATTGCATATAAGGGATTGTAGATCTGTGCTTTAATGCATCTACCTGATGAATACTAGTTTGTCCTTAAAAAGAATGAGATAGATCTCTATATACTGAAATGGAAAGGTATATTGTTAAGTAATAATACTATGTATGTTACAGTATTTGGCAACTGACCGAACAGTACATATTGCCTTATCTTTGTTATATTTATAAAAAGAGACATCTGTATTTTTTTTTTTTTTTTTTTTTTTTTTTTCGCTCTGTCGCCCAGGCTGGAGTGCAGTGGCGCAATCTCGGCTCACTGCAAGCTCCGCCTCCCGGGTTCACGCCATTCTCCTGCCTCAGCCTCTCCGAGTAGCTGGGACTACAGGCGCCCGCTACCACGCCCGGCTAATTTTTTTTGTATTTTTAGTAGAGACGGGGTTTCACCATGGTCTCGATCTCCTGACCTTGTGATCCGCCCGCCTCGGCCTCCCAAAGTGCTGGGATTACAAGCGTGAGCCACCGCGCCCGGCCAGACATCTGTATTTTCATGCATATACATGATAAATGTATTGAAAATAGACTGGAAAGATACCTGCCAAACAGTTGAGAGTGGTCACCTCCGGAGAGGGGATGGGGAAGGCTAAAGGTGAGCTGCCACCTTTTTCTCTGTACACTTCTGAATTTGTCTTCTATGAAAAGGTGTTCACACATATCTAGGTAATAAAAATGAAAAGGCCAGGTGTGGTGGCTCACGCCTGTAATCCCTGCACTTTGGGAGGCCGAGGCGGGATCACAAGGTCAGGAGTTCGAGATCAGCCTGGTCAATATGGTGAAACCCCATCTCAACAAAAAATACAAAAAAATTAGCCGGGTGTGGTGGCGGGCACCTGTAGTCCCAGCTACTCAAGAGGCTGAGGCAGGAAAATTGCTTGAACCCAGGAGGCGGAGGTTGCAGTGAGCCAAGATCACGCCACTGCACTCCAGCCTGGGCGACAGAGCAAGACTCCGTCTCCAAAAAGAAAAAAAAACTGCTTAGAAAATGAAATCAGGGAAGTGTTGTGGAGAGCCTGAGAAGTCTGTATTTAAATCAATAAACTTGAAGAGCTATGGATATGTTTGAACTAAGTAGTAACAGCAGGCTCAGGAGAAAAGTAGGTTGGAACAATATGGTTTGGATTTACCTATGGAAAGAAGCGATATCGAGGATCAGTCTGAGTAAATTTTCCACTTGAGTTCCAGCTTCAGAATCAGCATAGTAATACTCTGAGTTATTTCCCCAGTGTATGCAACTCATGAAGTACCCAGGAGGTGTTCTGTGGTAACAACAGAAACGAACCTAAAGGGCTTCTTAGCCTCTACCAGAGACCAGGAATGTTTCTATGTCTCAGAAGGCAAGAGAAGAGAGGATTTCACTGAGGAACAGCAGGGTCAAGCGGGGCTTCCATTTTTGCCTCTGCCCAGTATATTCTCCATGCGGCAGTCAGGGGCATCTTTAAAAGCACAAGCCTGGTTGTGCTAGTACTTCAGTGGCTTCCGTAAAATCTTCCTAAGTAGAGCTGGTGAGAAAGGACCCTTGGTTCCCTTCTGGTTGTAAGCCTAGAGTTCCTTGGGGTCATTTTTTCCTTCCATTCTCCTGCTGGAAAAAGGTGGCTTGAGAAAGAGATGCTGACAAAGCAGAGAGCAGTAGAGATGGAAGACAGAAAGGGAGGGCTAAGAGTATGTGAGTCCCTAAATCCAGTCTTACCTTGAGGCCCAGCTGGCTATCATTCTTTCTGAATTTGGCTACCATGTTTTTGCCAATGCTAGTTTGAGTTGGATTTTTTTTCACTTGGAACCCAAAGACTCCTGAATAAAGCCCTCCTCTTCAGTGCTGGATTCCCTAGAACATTTAACTGGGACTCAGATTTGATCTGCGTTAGCAGTACACTTGAATTGTACTGGTGAGGTTGATGAGCCTAACAGTCTCTAGTCTCTGCCTTACGCAAACAAAGAATGCTACATAGCTGAAGGCAAAGGAGTGGGAGTGACTCCAGGAGTCATCACGTTTAAATCTGAATAGGTGTTGGCTGGGCGCACTGGCTCACGCCTGTAATCCCAGCACTTTGGGAGGCCGAGGGGGGTGGATCACCTGAGGTCAGTAGTTCGAGACCAGCCTGATCAATAGGGTGAAACCCCGTCTCTACTAAAAATACAAAAATTAGCTGGGCATGGTGGCTCACGCCTGTAATCCCAGCTACTTGTGAGGCGAAGCAGGAGAATCACTTGAACCAGGGAGGCAGAGGTTGCAGTGAGCTGAGATGGTGCCACTGCACTCCAGCCTCTGTCCTAACGAAAACAACAACAAAAAAGTCCGGTATAAAGATCTTTCTTATTTTACTGTATTTTTTCTTTCTTTCTTTTTTTTTTTTTTGAGACGGAGTCTCGCTCTGTCGCCCAGGCTGGAGTGCAGTGGCGCAATCTCAGCTCACTGCAAGCTCCGCCTCCCGGGTTCACGCCATTCTCCTGCCTCAGCCTCCCGAGTAGGTGGGACTACAGGCACCCACCACCATGACCAATTTTTTGTATTTTTGGTAGAGACGGGGTTTCTTCGTGTTAGCCAGGATGGTCTCCATCTCCTGACCTCGTGATCCACCCACCTCGGCCTCCCAAAGTGCTGGGATTACAGGCGTGAGCCACCACGCCCGGCCATTTTACTGTATTTTTTCAAAGTCTCTTGTTGGTAGTGATCTGATTCTTATCAAACTTTTTCATTGTTAACTCTACTAGTACTATTCAATTTGAATACACTCAAAACAGAGGCCACTCAATTTTAAAAGAGGAAACCTTCTAGTTCTCAAAATTCCATTTTAATTTATGGTGGTTTGTTGTATTGTTCTTGTCTTTGCATTATGCTCATTCTTAAGAAACTGTTCGTCTGGGTTTCTAGGTCAGAATTTTACATGTAGAGCAAATGGTCTTTATGCACATTTACTGTATTATCTGTTGAAGATGAACCATGCAAAGATTTTCGAAGGATTGGGGGTAAATTTTACTCAGTTTAAAGGTCAGAGGTTTACAATCATATGCTAACCTATAGTGCATTTATAACTTTAATATCATCGTGTGTGTGTGTGTGTGTGTGTAAAATCACTGCATAAGGTCACCTTATGATAATTAGAATTTCTCTATTTCTGGTAGTTGTACTGTCTGAGTAATTCAAGCTGTGATTCTTTATTTTTCCCAAATTTGATATATAGATTTTGATACTTATTTATTGCTGCTCACTGTAGAAGTCCTGCATATTTAAGTAATACCTTGGTGCCAAGATTTTGGGAGCCTCTAGATCATTTGGGAACTTTTGCAATTCTTATGAGCAGGTGTTAACAACACGTCACAAGATGCCAACATCCTATATGAAGGTAAAATAATCAGGTGAGACCCTGGAGGTGAAGTTCTCATTTGTGGATGAGTGTGTGTGTGTGTGTGTGTGTGTGTGTGTGTATGTGTGTGGTGTCCAGGGAGGCCACAGTTAGTAAGGGGAAAGGAAACCCAGAAGTGGTAACAATGTTGATCATTGTGCGGAATGATCTTGTGCAGAAATCTGGCAAGAAAAATATGACTGTAGCCTTTATTGACCTGTTATTGGCCTGCCACTCTAAGTAGCATGAGTTCAGTAGAGACACTGCATTATTGATGCTCCTGCAAAACTTGCATTTTAATGCCCCTCAAGAATTCAGGATTGATAGAAATACTGTTACAGCCTAATCAACTGAAACTGTAGATGAAAATAGATGACTGCGTCCTGGAACAGGAGGGGTAAATGTCCTCCTGGGTGCTGATGAAATGGTTTTAATGTCATGGCCCAAGAATGTCCCCAGTAATTGGTTCTGAGTAATTAACCATTGTCAGTACTTTTAATGCAAAGTCTTCCAAAGATAATGTCATAATTATTGGCAGATATTTCCCCAAATTCGTTTGACTTAAATAACAAAATCCACCACAAAACAACAATCACAACAAAACGGAACCCAAATCCATCTAACAAGTACAGCCATTCAATTTCCTTGAGACTCATTCATCCTGTCAAATCCACTGGAAAGCCATAGGATTTATTGATATATTATTGAGAGTTTTAAATAACCATTGGGGTAAATGTTGATATTTGCTTTGGATATTTTTTAGTTCAGAATAATCTCAACCATGCTTTATGGTATATAACTTTGTGCAGAGAGATTCAGCCCACTTCCTGAAGAAAAAAATTAACCTTACCAGCAGATTAATTTCTATGTGGATCCTGGTTAGGCACCTCAATTTTAAAAATAGGGCAACAACATCACTACCTGTGCAAATATGTTCTCACACAGCACTGGAGATGGTTCTTACTGGTTTGTTAGACTGTGTGCACGTTTCTCCACATCCATGTTCACTGATGTCAAGTTACTAGCTTGAAATTGGTTATAGCAGGAGTATTTACACCAGTGATTCTTGATGAGAAAGATTTTGCCCCCTAGGGCACATTTGACAATCTCTAGAGACATATTAATATTTTGTTGTCACAACGGGGGGGTTGCTACTCACATCTAGTGAGTAGAAGCCAGGATGCTGCTCAATATTCTTTAATGTAAAGGCCAGTGCTTCATAAGAATTATCTGGCTCCAGGCCAGGTGCTGTGGCTCACACCTGTAATCCCAGCACTTTGGGAGGCTGAGGTGGGCAGATCACGGGTCAGGAGATCGAGACCATCTTGGCTAACATGGTGAAACCCCGTCTCTACTAAAAATACAAAAATTAGCTGGACGTGGTGGCCTATCCCTGTAATCCTAGCTACTCGGGAGGATGAGGCAGGAGAATCACTTGAACCGGGGAGTCAGAGGTTGCAGTGAGCCGGGATCACACCACTGTACTCCAGCCTGGCAACAGAAAGAGACTCCGTCTAAAAAAGAATTATCTGGCTCCAAACACCAATGGTGTTGAGGTTAAGAAATCCTGATTTATACCATGGAAACTGGCAAACATTGTAAGTTTGGACTTCCTTTTGTTTTCTTTCTTTCTTTCTTTCTTTCTTTCTTTCTTTCTTTCTTTCTTTCTTCCTTTTTTTTTTTTTAGAATGCCAGTTTATCAGCTTCTAAACCAAAAAGTGAATTCTTAGGACTTCATCACTATAGCATCTGTAATTCTTATTAGAAGCCAGCTGGAGGAATGGATGTTTTTGGAAGACTGAAAGCCATGTTCTCCCTGGGTAATTCATACAGACCATGAATTGGCAAACTTTTTCTATAAAGGGCCAGATAGTAAATATTTTAGTCTTTTCAGACCACATGGTCCCTGTTGCAACTACTTATTTCTGTCGTTATAGTGTGAAGACATCCATAGGACAATATTTAAATGAATGAGCATGGCTGTGCTCCAATAAAACTTTATTTACAAAGCAGGCTGATAGTTCACTGATCCCTGACTTAGACTATTAGTTTAGCCCCATCTCAGACAGTGCTTTCACAGAAGCTTTATTCTGATGCCATGAGCCATCTGCTCAAGCTTTAAAAGCTTCCTTTCCAGCTCTTGCTGACACATTGGGCCAATATGAAAAGGTGGGCCAATATCTAAAGGTCCTACAGATGCCAGTCACTTAGATTTGTATTCTCTAATCTTGTCCACGAAGTTTCTGCACAGGATCAAGTTCCTTATGAAATGCCACTGCTGTTATCACCAATGTTCTTGGGAAAATGGACTGAAACTGCTGATAGAAGCACAGAGGAGACCCCAAAGAGCCTCTAAAGAATCATAGTGGGCGGGGCACAGTGGCTCATGCCTGTAATCACAGCACTTTGGGAGGCAGAGGCGGGCAGATCACCTGAGGTCAGGAGTTCAAGACCAGCCTGGTCAACATGGCGAAACCCCGTCTCTACTAAACGTACAGAAATTCGCTGGGCATGGTGGCAGATGCTTGTAATCCCAGCTACTCGGAAGGCTGAGGCAGGAGAATCACTTGAACCTGGGAGGTGGAGGTTGCAGTGAACCGAGATCATGCCATTGCACTCTAGCTTGGGCAACCAAGAGTAAAACTCTGTCTCAAAAAAACAAAACAAAACAAAACAAGAAAGAAAGAAAGAAAGAAAAGAAGGAAAGAAAATAAAAAAAAGAATCACGGTGATTCTATGTTTCTTGCATAGAACCTCTGGGGTCCCAAGCAGCCATGGAGGCCACAGTTCTACTTCCGGCCCTAGCCGTGCCCCTACCCGCCTACCCACCATGGCAATGCATGATGGGTCACCACTTCACGTGGGCCACATCCACGGGACCCGAAGCTTCTTCCAGGTGGTGTGTGGCTGCCCCAAATGAGCTTTGAGAACATCCACTCCTCCAATTTATATTGGGGAAATCAAGGAGTTTTTGTGCCTATCACCTCGTGTAATCGCAAAGATTTGTGCATAAAAGTTATGCCAGGCTGTGCACGGTGGCTCACGCCTGTAATCCCAGCACTTTGGGAGGCTGAGGCGGTTTGGATCACCTGGGATCAGGAGTTCCAGAGCAGTCTGACCAATATGGAGAAACCCCGTCTCTACTAAAAATACAAAAATTAGCCAGGTGTGGTGATGTGCACCTGTAGTCTCAGCTACTCTGGAGGCTGAGACAGGAGAATTGCTTGGACCCAGGAGGTGGAGGTTGCAGTAACCCAAAAGCCTGAGCGACAGAGCGAGACTCTGTCTCAAAAACAAACAAACAAACAAACAAACAAAAAAAGTTATACCACTTCAGGGTAAGGGGATCACTGTATTTACTCCTCTTTTTAAGTCCAGTGGAAGTTAGGGATGAAAATGCCCAATGTGAGCCATGCCTTTTTAGTCTCATAATTTGTTTCTCCCTGGAAGTCCTTAGCAACAGGCAGGAGACAGCAAAGTTCCCAGTGCACTGTGCTGAGTGGCAGAGGGTAGACCTGTCTCCATAGGAAGTCTGTCAGCCACAGACTGAACAGTTCCGTGGCTTTTGACCATACTTGCAGTGTCTCCCAGAGTTGTGAGCAGAAGCAGAGAGAGGGTGCAGTGCACCAAGCACTTGTAGGATCAGGCTTGTCCTGGCAGTCAGGCCATGGCTCTGGTGTCCAGGTGGTGGAGGGCAGGCCTCTCTGCTGTTGTAGCCGGGCTAAGCAAGTATGTTAATCTTCCTTTGTCACTAGGTGGCAGAATATAATTAAGATGTCAGAATTTCTTCCATAATATTGGAAGGCGTTTCTAGTTCCTTCTTAATGACCTCCTTCATTACTTTGCAGTATTTGCTAATGCCATTTAGGACTGAGGCAATGAAATAAAATTTCCTTCTGCAAACATTTTCTATATTTATCCAGGGTTCTACTTTTTCATTTAACTGGCTTGCCTTTTATGGAGAAGCATCCTTAACAAAAAGTACATTCTCTTCCTAATGGCTGCTGTTTGGACAATCCAGGCTTCTTATTTTTATGTATTACTTTGTTACTCTTTGTGGGGTAGAAATAAATACTCTCCTGTCACGTGTAAAATTTCAAATAAGTTTATTATAATGCATAATGTGATAATCCATTTTATAAAATAAAACTCCATGAGTCCACATTGATAATAAATAGCTTTATTGATTTTCCTAACTATAAAGGCAATAGATGCTCATTTAAAAAATTCTGAAAATACAGAAAAGTATAAAAAAGAAAAAATAATAACCAGTAATCCCACTATTCAAAGAGACCAAGCAGAAGGATGATAGAGTACCCCTGAATAATTGATCTTATCAAGTTGATGAAGCAAAATTCTAAAAAAAAAAATCACATGGGTAAATACATGCCTCATAAAATATAATCCTTGGCCACCTGAAGGCCTGGGTCAGCACTTAAAACTTTTTTTTTTTTTTTAGATGGAGTCTCACTCTGTTGCCCAGGCTGAGTGCAGTGGCATGATCTTGGCCCACTGTGACCTCTGCCTCCTGGGTTCAAGCGATTCTCCTGCCTCAGCCTCCCGAGTAGCTGGGATTACAGGCATGAGCCACCACACCCAGCTAATTTTTTATTTTTAGTAGAGACAGGGTTTCACCAGGTTGGCCAGGCTGGTCTCAAATTCCTGACCTCAGGTGATCTGCCCACCTCGGCCTCCCAAAGTGCTGGGATTACAGGCGTGAGCCACCGGGCCCCGCGAAAACTATTTTTTATTAACATTTTATTATGAAAAATGTAAAGCATATACAAAAAAGTAGGAAGAACTTTATAACAAAACTGATGTATCCACACCCAGCTTCAAAAATTACCAATACGTGGCGAATCTTGTTTCATCAATGCATGCTGACTTTTCTCCTCTCTAGTCTAGATGACGACGATGATGATGATGATGATTACTATTATTATTTGACATAGGGTCTCACTCTGTCTCCCAGGCTGGAGTGCAGTGGTACAATCATGGCTTGCTGCAGCCTCGACCTCACCAGGCTCAAGCCATCCTCCCACCTCAGCCTCCTGAGTAGCGGGGACTACAGGCAGATGCCACCACACTTGGCTCATTTTTAAATTTTTCCTAGAGACAGGCTGTCACAACTTTTCCCAGGTCTAGCCTCAAGCAATCCTCTCTCCTTGACCTCCCAAGGTGCTGGGGTTACAGGTGTGAGCTATCGTGCCTGGCCCTGGGCTAGATTATTTTGAAAGAAATCCCAGACATTGCTTCTCTTAACTTATACGTATTTTATCCGTATTTCTAAAATAAGTTCTATAGAATCTGTGCAGTTTTGATGACTAACACATTAAATAATGCAATATATTCCTGTGAATCCTACTAAGGACTTACACAGTTGCCCACAGAAATGCAGCTTTGTAGGGGGTGTGGGTGATCTGACTGGAGTGGGCCAGATCTCTTGCCTGTGGAGTTGAGATTTACTCTGCTGGGGAAAATACATCTCTGACCCAGTGTGTATCTCCCTTCAGCCTTCAGATGAGTGTATGCAAGAGTTTCAGTGAACAGACAGCAACAGACCAGAAGTATAGATAGCATATACCAGCTGAGAGTCTCCTCCAATGCCAGTCTTTCACATGCCCCCTGGTCCATTTTCAGTCACCAGAGGAGCGGAGAGTCTTCAGCTGAATCTCCTGTGCTGGAGGTCTTTCTCTTCTGAGGTCTTAGTATCGTGCTCCATTTCTTGCTTTTCCAGGAATGGGCTAAACTCCCACCATTTCCTCAGCTGAATGTTTACCTTCCTCATTTCCCCCTGAGTAGCAGCAGCCTGCAGTACCCCTTTTACCCTTTTGCTTTAGCTGGGTTAGGTACACCTTTTCTGCAAGGATTGCTGTATTTTCCTCCCTCCTCACTTCCCCTCCAAGCTCCCACTATTACACGAAGGTCCTAGTCAGTTTCGTTTTCCAG
This sequence comes from Hylobates moloch, assembly GCF_009828535.3. NCBI lineage: Eukaryota > Metazoa > Chordata > Mammalia > Primates > Hylobatidae > Hylobates > Hylobates moloch. The sequence goes on along the minus strand of NW_026652285.1, from coordinate 77,289,659 downwards.
AGTGCTAATTCCACAAAATTTGAAATGTGGTATTAGCCTGGTTGGTCCTGCTTCTTCTCTTTTTCCACTTCTACTTCCCCATGTACTGGATGCTTGCTACGTGTCCAGGACTGCATTCTGTGCTGGGGATAAAAGAATGAAAGAAACAGAACCCTGCCTGGAAGAGCTTGCAGACTGGCTGGAGGATCTAGGTGAACAAGAGAGGGAACATAAATAAAGGCAGTGAAACATAATATGTGCCAGAAAACATGATGACATCAACAGTGATGACTAATGTTATTAGTGCGAACTATTATTACCAACAACTAACATTTAATTGTACGGCTACTGTGTATGAGATGCTGTAACTCAATCCTTGTTTACTGTATTTTTAAATATTTTTGTTTCCTTTTGCTATAAAATTTTTACATGTTTGTTTTAAATTTATTTACTTAATTGTAGGTAACTTTTTAAGCCACTTTAAATCCATTCGGAAACAAAGAGAGGAATAAAAGGTAGGCCAGGCGTGGTGGCTCACACCTGTAATACCAGCACTTTGGAAGGCTGAGGTGGGTGGATCAGTTGAGGCCAGGAGTTCAAGACCAGCCTGGCCAACAGGGCGAAATCCCATCTCTATCAAAAATACAAAAAATTAGCTGGCCATGGTGGTGTGTGCCTGTAATCCCACCTGCTTGGGAGGCTGAGGCACAAGAATCACTTGAACCCAAGAGGCGGAGGTTGCACTGAGCCGAGATCATACCATTGCACTCCAGCCTGGGTGACAGAGTGATACTGTGTCCCCCCACCCCCAAAAAGGGTAAGCTCACTCTGCTTGGGGGAGTCAGAAAAGACTTGCTCAGAACAAGCATTTTCTTTTTGTATTTATTTTAATTTTGAATCTGGTTATACATTCATATAGTTCAAATATATAACATAAAAATTATAAACATATATACACATACACATATATATACACATATGCATACACACATACACACATATATATGCATTTATACACACACACACATATATATATATCCCTATTACCCTTTTGTCCATCTCCACATTCTCCAAAGGTAACTACTGCTATTAGTTTCTTGTGTGTCCTTCCAGAATTTCTGTGTGCATACATGAGCAAACATAAATAAGTTTCCTTCTTCCTCCCAAAGGTAGCATAATATACTTACTGATGTGTAGTTTGCTTTTTTAAAAAACATTTTATCATTTAATGGTTAATAAAATGGACTCTGGATTAGAATGCCTACATTCAAATCCCAGTTCTGTAATTTACTAGCTGCATGAACTTGGCAAGTTATTTAACTTCTTTGTGCCTTAATGTCTATTTCTGTATGTGAGGTCTTCAAAATCTTGCAACTTTATTATAGACTAAACTTTATCGTGTACTTTATGCATATATATGATGCAACTTTATCTTATACTGTAATCTCTTATGGACATTCTATTCTGTTCTATTGGTCTATCTAGTCATATACCTATAACACAGTTTTAATTTTTGAGGTTTTACATCATGTTTGCTATCTGATAGGGCTGGACCCCAGAAGGGGATTTGAAAGATGAATTGAATTTGAAAGATAAATGGAATCCTCTCGGCAGAGATGATGACATCAACAGTGACGACTAATGTTATTAGTACAAACTATTACTACCAACAACTAACATTTAATTGTATGTCTACCATGTATGAGATGCTGTAACTCACTCCTTGTTTATTGTATTTTTTTTTTTTTTTTTTTTTTTTTTCGGAGTCTCACTGTGTCACCCAGGCTGGAATGCAGTGGCGCAATCCCAGCTCACTGCAAGCTCCGCCTCCCGGGTTCATGCCATTCTCCTGCCTCAGCCTCCTGAGTCGCTGGGACTACAGGCGCCCACCACTACGCCTGGCTATTTTTTTGTATTTTTTAGTAGAGACGGGGTTTCACCATGTTAGCCAGGATGGTCTCGATCTCCTGACCTCGTGATCCGCCCGCCTTGGCCTCTCAAAGTGCTGGGATTACAGGTGTGAGCCACTGTGCCCGGCCTGTTTACTGTATTTTTAAATATTTTTGTTTCTCTTTTGCTGTAAAATTTTTACATGTTTATTTTAAATTTATTTACTTAATTGTAGGTAACTTTTTAAGCCACTTTAAATCCTTCTGGAAACAGAGAGGAATAAATAGAAAAAAAAACCAGGAACTGTATCAGGTGCTTTGCATAATAAATCCCTAATCCTCGTAATAACCTGTCTTAGTCTGTTTGGGCTGCTATAACAAAATACCTTAGACTGGGTAATTTATAAACAATAGAAACTTATTGCTCACAGATCTGGCAGCTGAGAAGTCCAGTAACTAGGCATCAGCAGATTCACTGGTGAGGGTCTGTTTCTCGTAGATAGCACCTGCTATGTGTTCTCACGTGGCAGAAAGGGCAAACAAGCTCTCTTGCTTTTTAAAATAAGGGCACAATCCATTGATCAGAGCTACACCTTCATAACTTAATCACCTCCCATAGGCCTCACCTCTTACTATTACTACATTAGGAATTGTTTCAACATCAATTTAAGAGGACAGAAACATTCAGACCTTAGCACAATCCTACAAGGTAGATGGCATTATCCTCCTTTTACAAGTGAAGATACTGATGCTTATAGAGGTCAAGTAATTTTCTCAAGACTGTAGAGCAAAAAAATGTAAAGTCAAGATTCAAACCAAGGTCTGCTGATAATACACTGTCTGTGGTTCCTGGTACTTATTTAAACAATACTGAATGAGGTTCTTCATTAAGGTCCCTATAAAGATAGTAGAAAAAAAAATACCTGAAAAAGAAATAGAATGGCTGGGCCTGGTGGCTCATGCCTGTAATCCCAGCACTTTGGGAGGCGGAGGTGGGCAGATCACTTGAGGTCAGGAGTTTGAGACCAGCCTGGCCAACATGGTGAAACTCCATCTCTACTAAAAATACAAAAATTAGCGCGGCGTGGTGGCGGGTGCCTGTAATCCCAGCTACTTGGGAAGTGGAGGCAGGAGAATCACTTGAACCTGGGAGGTGGAGTTTGCAGTGTGCCGAGATTGTGCCACTGCACTCCAGCCTGGGTGACAGAGCGAGACTCGGTCTCAAAAAAAAAAAATTAAAAAAAGAAAAAAAAAAAGAAAAAAGAATGCATGATAGGGAATAATTATATACAGTTTTCCTAATAGTGAATAGATATATATACTAAATATAGACTATGTCAAAGCAACATTACCATGTGATTTAGGTGTTAACCACTGTGCTAGGTGTCGAGGATACAATGATAAATGGGATCTGGCCCCTACCCCTTAACTCCTCCTTTGAGAGTTAGCTAGCAGATCTTTTTGGCCTAGACTCTCCATCTGTTGCACCCTAGGAATCATCTAGTCTGTTTCTTCATCCTAAGCAGCTTTATGCCAGCCTTTGTTTCAAAGTTGTTAATGCATTTATGATTAACCAGTAGTGGCTTCTTGAAGTGCTGTTTTAAAAAGTATACGGTTATATCTGGAGTCAGTGGCAAAAAATGCAGTGATTAGTCATGCCTTCCATGGGGGCAGGCGGGAGAAATGAAGGCAAACAGAACATCTATTTGTCATACCTGAACTAGTTGTCCAGAATGATCAGTTTCTCTCTGCAGCTGTTACAAATGATCATTTTATTGCTGGAACTCACCATTTCTTAAATCAGTGTATAAACTATTCCCCTCTTGGGAAATCCTGGAGTAAAGGAATCCATTTAACTTGGTTTTCACAGTATCACAAACATATTTTTTTGTCCAAGGAACCTGTCTCTTCTTCATTGCTAATTATAAAACACATACCAATGCTGGAGGTGTCACTCTGTTCCAGGTCTGTAGATGTGTTCACCATCACTGCTCATGAATGCTCTTGATTTCCCAGTGTTGTCATAGTGACTTTTGTTGAGGTGGGAAACCCCCGGGCTGAATGCTACCCTGTTCTACGGAGACCCTTATTTAATAGCTTCTCCCTCTATTATGCCATTTAAAATTTCACTTCCTGTCACAGCTGGAGTTAAAAATGCTTACTAGTTGCCTGTCTGGAGTTTTCCTCTTTAAAATTTTCAAGGCCACACACAAGTGAGTTCTTGCATTTCTGAGGTGTATTAGAGGTAGTTTTGTTTATTCTATTTGTTGGCCGAAAGCCATGCTCATCGATGAAATTTTCTCTCTAAGAAGTTAATCCTTAAATGTCTTTTACTTCTTGGGAAATGCATTTGGACAGCTGAGGAGGTTTCTATTCTCTTGTGGCTACCTGTCTGGCCACAGAAGGTGGAGAGAAAATGGAGGTTGTGCTATATCTTGGTGTAGTCTTGGAAAGAGTATTGCATTTAAAGTCACTAGTGGCCGGGCACGGTGGCTCATGCCTGTAATCCCAGCACTTTGGGAGCCCGAAGTGGGCGGATCACTTGAGGTCAGGGGTTCGAGACCAGCCTGGCTAACATGGTGAAACCCCGTTTCTACTAAAAATACAGAAATTAGCTGGGCTTAGTGGTGCGAGCCTGTAATCCCAGCTACTCGGGAGGCTGAGGCAGGAGGATCACTTGAACTTGGGAGGCAGAGGTTATAGTGAGCTGAGATCATACCACTTGCACTCCAGCCTGGGTGACAGTGAGACTCAGTCGGAAAAAAAAAAAAGTCACTAGCTCTGGATGTAAGTCCTGGTACCATTGCTTAGTTGCTATGCAGTCTTGAGCCAATTAACTAAACTGAATGTGATTTGACTCAAATATAATATAAAATGAAGATTATTATAATATGGAGTTGTCGAGAGGAATAAATGGGATGGTATAGGAAAGCACCTTTGCAAAAGCATTATTGTTAGATGTGGTTTGCATTTTTCCTTGTTGGTTTCTCTATTATTCTTGTCTTAACCAGATGCAGTGTGTATGTGGAATACAGTCTTTCCTGCAGCATCCAGATGTGCTTTTTATGAAAAGCTGGTAGACCAAACACCTGATACTAAATCCAACTTGGTTTTGGTAGTGGGACTCGTCTTGTTTTTCCTTCACTACTCTTCTTGTTCATCATGTAGATTTTCAGCACAGTATTGATCATCATTTATAAATTACACCTTAATTGTAATGTCTTTTAACATGTTTGTGAAGAAAAAGAGGTGCTCTCTCTCCCACAAAACTTTATTATTTGTTATTTTATAAATTAAAGAATATTTTTAGAGACAAATTCTCACTAAGTCACACAGGCTGGCCTGGAACTCCTGGGGTCAAGGAATCCTCCTGCTGCAGGCTCCTGAGTAGCTGAGATACGGATGTGCACCACCATACCCACCTCACAAACCTTAAAAAAAAAAATTTAGTTGGGTGAATGCAGCAGCTAGCTCATGTTCTGGGAGAAATGGGAGCCTAAGAAGGAAAAGACAGAATGTTAGAAGAGAATTACCGGCCAGGTGCGGTGGCGCATGCCTGTGATCCCAGCACTTTGGGAGGCTGAAGTGGGTGGATCACCTGAGGTCAGGAGTTCGAGACCAGCCTGGCCAACATGGCAAAACCCTATCTCTACTAAAAATACAAAAATTAGCTGGGCGTGGTGGCAGGCATCTGTAATCCCAGATACTTGGGAGGCTGAGGCATGAGAATCGCTTGAGCCTGGGAGGTGGAGGTTGCAGTGAGCCGAGATTGCGCCACGGTACTCTAGCCTGGGGGGTAGAGCAAGACTGTCTCCAAAAAAAAAAAAAAAAAAAATTAGTCAGGTGTGATGGTGCATGCTTGTAATCCCAGGCACTCAGGGGGCTGAGGCACAAGGATCACTTGAACTCAGGAGGTAGAGGTTACAGTGAGCCAAGTTCGCACCACTGTACTCCAACCTGGGTGACAGAGTGAGACTCTGTCTCAAAAAAAGAAAAAAAAAAAGAATTACCTATTTGACAAAATGTTGAGGGTCTCTACTCTGCATCTTAACTCAGGTGAAGACGATGACTCAAGAGGTGGGATCCCATTGCATAATACACACCTTCCTGCCATCTCTCTGGCTCTATCTCACACTTCTTTCTTCTGTCAACTTCTCTTTCCTTCCTGAAACAACTGTAACATTCTTTTCTAGTGGACTGCATGGTATTTACACCACTCAGACCCCTTTTAAGAAGGACTTGCTGCCCATGTCCAGGGAGTGGGTTTGCAGACAGCCTCCAGCTGTCCAGCAGCTTCAGGGTCTATTCCAGCAGGGAGAGTTGCCTTGCCCAGGGTCATGCTATTCCCTGGGGAGCCCACATCCGGTGACTGAGCAGGGTAGAGGCATACAGGCTGGGCCATTTCAGCCTGATGAGAGACACTCTGATGGGCATACTTGCTCCGGAGCTCCCTCCCTGGTTAGTTGTGGCTTTAGTGGGCCTGCATCACAGGTCAAACTCTTCTGCCCAATCCTGCCTCCTCCTCCTTTCTTTGATAGATATTGATTCCTAATAAACACTTTTAAAATATGTTTTAAATAGATCAGTTTTATTGAGATATAATTTACATACCAAAAAGTTTGCTCTTTTAAAACGTACAGCTAAGTGGTTTTAGTATTTTTACAAAGTTGTGCAATCATCAGCACTATCTAATTCCAGAATATTTTCATGACTCCTAAAAAGAAGCTCCATACCTATTAGCAGTCACTCCCTATTTTCCCTTCCCTCATCCCCTGGCAGTCATTACTCTACTTTCTGTCTCTAGATTTGCCTATTCTGGATGTTTCATATGAATAGAATCATATAAGTGGCTTTTGTGACTAGCTTCTTTTTTTAGCTTAATGCCCAGCCTGGGCAGCAAGAGCAAAACTCCGTCTCAAAAAAATTAAAAAGGGAGGAGAGAAGGACCAGTTGAGAGGTGATGCCAGAGGGACTGGTAAGGGCTGCATTGTTAGTGGCATTTATGTCATGATGAGATATTTGGACCCTTCCTGAAGCAGTGGAGACTCACAGAAGGCAGGTAAGGTGTGATCAGGTGTGCCCTCGCTTCATTTGTGAATTACAAATGGTGGGCAGCTCTTCTATCTTCGAAATCATTCTGAGTCAGTCAGAGCCTGGGAGGAGGGATGTTGCTGGAGGTGAAGGGATGAATTGTAGGTTGAAGAGGGCATCAGAATGAATATCAGAGGTGCAGGATATGCACATGAGACTCGAGGGAAGGTGGAAAGGTAGCAGGGGAGAGAGGCAGTGTGGCATGTTGGAAAGAACGTGGGCTTTGGAGTTGGACACACCTGGGTTTCGATTCCTTTTTCCTCTCTTAGGCCCTCGGTAGTGTTAGGCAGATTACCTAACCTCTTTGATTGGCTCTTTCTTAATCTTTAAAAGGAAGATAATACCCCTAACCTCTGAGTATTTCCTTGTGAGGCTGAAGTGAGGTAACCTATATAAGGCAATCAACTCCTCTTTTCTCATTTTCCCTGTCTCCATTCCCAGGGCAGGCCCAAGAGGTAGGACCCAGGGTGGAGGCCTAGAGTTGGATCATCAGGTAACCAAGGGCAGAGGGTAGGGAAGGTCAGGGGAGCCTGGACCAAGGAACAGGAAGCGGGAGGGAGAGGAGGGCCAGAATTTAGGGAATTGCAGGGCTGGACCCAGGCAGAAGTATCTCTGTATGGATGAAATTTTTTTGAAGCTTAGTTATTTCTGAAGTTCCAGAACTACTTTTCTACGAAACACTAATTCAGGCCTCTCTGCAACTGTGAATGGTGGCTGTTGGGGTCCATTTGGATGATGGAGCCTGACAGACCTCACACTTAATTTTAGCCTCTGACAGTGGGCCAGATACAGTGAAGCCAAAGGCTGTGTTTTGGAAGGCACAATTGCCTAGGGATGAAGAGTCTGTAACCAGCCACCTCTATCTGTTCTTGCTTTCTTTTTCTTATTTATTTATTTTTTGGAGACAGAGTCTTGCTCTGTCACCCAGGCTGGAGTGCAGTAGTGCCATTGTGGCTCACTGCAGCCTTAAACTTCCGGGCTTAAGCAACCCTCCTGCCTCAGCTTCCCAAAGTGCTGGGAATATGGCCGTGGGCCACCAGGCCTGGCCATGTCTTGATTTTTAAAAAGCTATTTGGCATCTGCTAGTTTTCAGTTCCAAATGATACACGGTTGAGATCCGTGGCCTCTGCAGCTCCTTGCCACCCTGTGATGCTGGGACTGAGAGTCAAGTGGAGTTTGGCAGCTACTTCTGAGCCATCCTGGACACTTGCCATCCCAGATGCTGATCTCATCCATCTCGGGATCTGCCACTTACCAGCTGAATGGAAAAACTGCTGGCCTCCAGAATCGTAAACACAATGCAGAAAACCATGCATTTGACCTGTTAGAGATCACTCTTCTTCTGTGGGGAGATACTGCCAGCCTCCGGAAAGAAGAAAATGATACACGAGCTGTGTGTTGACCTGTTGGGAATCTCTCATGGCACCACCATGTTTAACAGTGCAAGGATAATTGAGGCATGTGGTAAGGAGCCCAAGGCCACAAGAAAACCTAAAGCACTTCCTTTCTTTGATGCTTAATCAGGATTTGTGGGTATTAGATTGTTTTGTGTTCATTTATTTGGCAAATGTTTGCCCAGAACTTCCTATTACTCTGGAATTTATGAAATTGCCCTTTTTTGGATTAAAGATGATAGAATAGAAGCAGTTTCCCATGGTTGGATCTCACATATGACAGGCACCATGCCAGGAGCTGGAGATGCAAAGAAATGAAACATAGATTCTGGCTGAAGGCGCTTACAGAGTCCAGAGAGGAGGTGGACACAGATAACTGGAATTCAAGTGATACGGGTTCTGTTACAGATGTGTACAGAGGGCTGTGTGGTACATACCCAAGAGGGAAGGACCAAAGCAAGGGCTTCCCAGAGACACCACTTGGGTTTTAGTATATGGAATAAGAATTTTTTTGGTGAGGCCGGGCGCGGTGGCTCATGCCTGTAATCACAGCACTTCAGGAGGCCCAGGAGGGTGGATCACCTGAGATCAGGAGTTCAAGAGCAGCCTGACCAACATGGTGAAACTCTATCTCTACTAAAGGTACAAAAATTAGCTGGGTGTGATGGGGCATGCCTGTAATCCCTGCTCCTTGGGAGGCTGAGGCACGAGAATCTCTTGGACCTGGGAGGTGGAGGTTGCAGTGGGTCAAGATCATGCCATTGCACTCCAGCCTGGCAAAAAGAGCAAAACTCCGTCTCAAAAAATTTTTAAGGAAAGAGAGAATTTTTTTGTGAAATTCTCAAAATCGATCAGCTATGCTAGGGATACACAGTGAGGTGGCTTTGTACTATGCCAGGTTAGCTTAATGTCTAACTATATAATAAATTCTTTATTCTGCATTACCCATCATGGTTCCGCTTCTCTGATCGACCCCTGACTTTTGCACATAGTTAGTCTCCATTCACACTGTGTTTGATTGATTAGCATTCCATATTTAATGACTACATTAAGTAGCAAGGAATGATGTATTTTCAAATGTCAGCAACTGCAAAGATGCCCCGGAAACTTTCTTGCGGGGAAATCTATCATTGCTTTCCCAAAAGGCATCGTCACTCTATTTTCTTTTCTCTTCCCCTGACCCAGTCCATCAAGCCCAGATCCCAGGATGTATAATAGGAGGCTCTGGAAAGCCAAAAGGCTTGAAGGATTTAGAGAACATGCATCTGAGGAACACTAGTGACAGATAGGCCTTCTGACTGGGGAAACGGTCCTCTCCCCACTGTCCCCCACCATTAGTGTGTGACAACTCCTAGGAGCTCTTCTGAGCTATAAAGAACCTTGGTGCCCTTAGTAGTATTGATCTCAAAAGTGTTGTTGTGAGGATTAAATGAGACAATGTGTTTATATGTCTTAGCATACTGTTTCTAGTACATTGTAAGCACTCAATAAACATTAGCTTTCACTATTCTTTATTGTGGTAAAATATACATAATATTAAACTTACCACTTTAACCACTAAGTTTACTTAATACACTAAGTTGAGTGTATTAAGTACATTCACATTGTCTTTCAACAGTCACCACCACTCCATCTCCAGAACTTTTTCATCTTCCCATACTGAAACTTCATACCCATTAGAAAATAACTCCCATTTCTCCCGCCCTCCAGCCTCTGGCAACTATCATTCTTTCTGTCTATGAATTTGTCTACTCTAGGAACCTCATATAAGTAGAATCAAACAATATTTGTCCTTTTGCAAGTGGCTTATTTCACTTAGCATAATGTCTTCAAGGTTCATCCATGTTGTGGCATGTATTACAATTTTCTTCCTGGCCAGGGCTGGTGGCTCACGGCTGTAATCCCAGCACTTTGGGAGACCTAGGCGAGTGGATCACCTGAGGTGGGGAATTTGAAACCAGCCTGGCCAACACAGTGAAATCTTGTCTCTACTAAAAATACAAAAATTAGCCAGGCCTGGTGGTGTGTGCCTGTAATGCCAGCTACTCAGGAGGCTGTGGCAGGAAAATCGCTTAAACCTGGGAGGTGGAGTTTGCAGTGAGCTGAGATCGCACCACTGCACTCCAGCCTGGGTGACAGAGTGAAACTCTGTCTCAAAAAAAAGAAAAAGAATTTTCTTCCTTATTAAAGCTTTATAATATTTCATTATATGTATATGCCACATTTCATTTATATGTATAAACTACATTTTGTTCATCTGTTGACTGGCACTTGAGTTGCTTCCATCTATTATGAATAATGCTATGAACATAGGTGTACAAATACCATTCGAGTCCCTGCTTTGAATTCTTCTGGGTGTATACTCAGAAATAGAATTGCTGGATGATATGGTACAGTCATACATCACTTATTGACTGAAATACAGTCTGACAAATGCATCATTATGCAATTCTGTCATTGTGCAATTGTAGGGTGCACTTACACAAAGATGCATCCTACATGGTAAAGCCTACTACACACCTAGGCTTTATGGTGTAACCTATTGCTCCTAGGTTATAAATCTGTACAGCATGTTGCTGTACTGAATGCTGTAGGCAGCTGTAACACAATGGTAAGTTTTTGTGTATCTAGACATATCTAAACATAAAAAAGGTACAGTACAAATATGGTATTATAATTTCATGGGACCATTGTGGTATGTGTAGTCTGTCGTCGAACAAAACGTCCTTATGTGGTACATAACAATAATTCTATGTTTAATTTTTTTAAAAACTAGTTTCCATTATCATGATCAGTTATAAAGTTGCTTCTCTAGGGAACAAAGGGGACAGAGAGACTGGGCAAAGAAGAAAGTGCCAAGGTCCCTTGCAGCTTGAGGAATCCAGTCCCAGTTCTATGTGTGCCATGGCCCCAGCATTTACTCTGTCGTTGTGCACCTCCTTCCTCTGCTTGAGGTGGAACAGGACATGAGAGGAAACCGATGGAAGGAGGGATGGTGGGAAGGATTAGGTTACATAAACGGAGAGAGCAGCCTCATATGTGTCACAGGGGTGATTGGACACCTGAGGCTTTGGCTGTGTAGCTCAAGTGTTGCTCTGTTTTCCTGCCCCACTGCGGGGGGGTGTTGAGAGGGGCACTGGTGCGGTGGAAAGAAAGGCCTGGGGATGCAGACTGTCATGGCTCTTCATCCAGTAGGACCTGGAGCCAGGGAGTGAAGGCAGCATGAAGTTGACTGAACTGGCAGCCTTGGGGAGCCTGAAGGCCAGGGCTGCTCAGGACCTGGAAAACATCTGGGAACTTATTCCCAAAAAACCTCAGAGCCCTAGTTTTTAAAAATGGCTCCCTCCTTCACAGGGGGGCCAATAAAGTGTATGAAGGTTCTGGAAGATATGAAATGGTATCAGCCGTGGCTAAGTTCCTTCTTCACAAATGGCTGTTACCCTCCCAGATCCCTGGCTTCTGCTTTCCTCCTCCTGGTGGGATGCTGTCGGGTATCTCTTGGGCTCAGCTGTGTACCCAATTATGAGCCAACATTCCCCTCAGTGCAAGTACGTAGAAATGGGCGCTCTCTCAGATGCATCAGCACGCAGTTCTGCTCTAATTCCTAGATTTCCTTTGGTACAAATCAGACTCCAGTTTTTTTCTCAAAGGACACCCTCCTTCATTCAATATCACATAGCCCAGGAGTTACGAGGCTTCTTTGCCAGCCTCCTTCCCAGAGATTATTGGGGGTGGCAGTTCTCCTTCATAAAGAATCTCAAATTTTAGGCCGGGCATGGTGGCTCACGCCTGTAATCCCAGCACTTTGGGAGGCCGAGGCGGGCGGATCATGAGGTCAGGAGATCGAGACCAGCCTGACTAACACAGTGAAACCCCGTCTCTACTAAAAAAATACAAAAAATTAGCTGGGCCTGGTGGCGGGCGCCTGTATTCCCAGCTACTCAGGAGGCTGAGGCAGGAGAATGGCGTGAACCCAGGAGGCGGGGCTTGCAGTGAGCTGAGATTGCACCACTGCACTCCAGCCTGTATATATATATACATATATATACGTATATATATATACACGTATATATATGTGTATATATATACGTATATATATATATTAGTCAGGTGTGGTGGCATGCACCTGTAGTCCCAGCTACTCAGGAGACTGAGGTGGGAGGATCCCTTAAGCCCAGGAGGCAGAGGTTGCAGTAAGCCGAGATTGCACCACTGCATTCCAGCCAGTGCGAAGACCCTGTCTCAAAAAAAAAGAACTGTCCTACGCTGGTTCTTGGGGCCTTGGGGAGAGCCATTCTCTGCCTCAGACACTACAAATAACACAAGCATGGTCGGTTCTGTCTAAAATAGACACAAGGAAATTACAATGACAGGACCAACTAACCTTATGGTAGGTTAAAGTTATAGCCTCTATGGAAAGAGACACAGCACCAAGGGAACAATAGACCTTGTCACTCCACCAAAAATAACAGACTGCTTATTGAATTTGTATACTTCATTCAAACATGAGCAGTGAGCATGGTCTTGTAGTTAGTGAGGAGCCCTGAAGGTTTCAGAGGCGAGTGCCTGTCTCAGGGTGTTGAGTCAGCCAGGGAATCAGCTCTGTGTCTTTCTCAGTTTCAGGTTTTGTTGGTCTTTGTGATATTTTGCCTGGAGGATGGGTGGAAGGTCACCTCAAGAAGTGACCACAACTCAAAGTTATTTTATTCTGCATTGCAAAGTATGCCAGATAGACGAAAACGCCTGTTAGCTTCCCTTTGTCATTCAACACCAGGAAGAAAGAGGAAAATGGAATTGGTTTTCTCTCTTTTTTTTTTTTTTTGACATGGAGTCTCTGTCGCCCAGGCTAGAATGCAATGGCGTGATCTCGGCTCACCGCAACCTCCACCTTCCGGGTTCAAGCAATTTCCCTGCCACAGCCTCCTGAGTAGCTCAGAATACAGGCGCCTGCCACCACGGCCGGCTAAATTTTTTTGTATTTTTAGTAGAGATGGGGTTTCACCATGTTGGCCAGGCTGGTCTCCAACTCCTGACCTCAGGTGATCCACCCACCTTGGTCTCCCAAAGTGCTGGGAATACAGGCGAGAGTCACTGTGCCCTGCCTGGAGTTGGTTTGCTTTGGGCTCTGAGGAACACACAAAACAACAAGATCCCTCAGAGTTCAGAGAAACCAATCTCGTGGGGCTACACTGGAGCAGCTGAAGGTCTTTTCTTTTGTCTCTCTCTTTTTTTTTTTTACATTTTTAGACTTCCCTTTGTTTTCTTACAAAACATAAAAACTCAGACTTTAGTTGCCTCTAGGCCTTTCAGAAGAAGCCAGCTGTGGGGAGGGAGGCGGGGCCACTAGGAGTTCTGCGGACAGATTTTTCAGAGCAAGTGTTAGCATCAGTGGAGCTCTGGTCCTCCCTGTGGATTTGTAAACCAACCTCTGACACCCATTCAGCAAAACAACTTCACCTTTCACCTACTTTCTTTGTTTTCCAGCTGTTTGGTGCATGTTCTGTGTGCATATGTAAGCAACTCTTGATTATTTTGTTTGCTTATACTATTTCCTCCTCAATAAAGAGAAAGAATAGGGCATGAGTATGTCACTGTTGGGTGGGACCCCAAGGGGATCTAGAGATTGTGACCCAGCATCAGATGACAACCCTGGCCTCAGACAAAGACCTTTTGTTTCACAGATGAAGCAACTGACACCTGGATGACTTGCTCCATGCTGGCAAACGAGTGATCAGATCTAAAACAAGATTTTTTAATGCTCTCAATTAAAATTCAGAGTCTCAAGGTTGAAAAGGACCTTGACAATTACATATCCAACCTCACACAGATGCTTGAATTCTGGTCTCTAAAGAGTGTACAGTGGCCGGGTGTGGTGGCTCACACCTGTAATCCCAGCACTTTGGGAGGCTGAGGCAGGCGGATCACGAGGTCAGGGGTTCGAGACCAGCCTGACCAACATGGTGAAACACCGTCTCTACTAAAAATATAAAAATTAACTGGGTGTGGTGGTGCATGCCTATGATCCCAGCTACTCAGGAGGCTGAGGCAGGAGAATGGCTTGAACCCAGGAGGGGGAGGTTGCAGTGAGCCGAGACTGCGCCACTGTACTCCAGCCTGGGTGACAGACAGAGTGCGACTCCATCTCAAAAAAAAAAAAAAAAGAGTGTAGAGTGGCTATGTGGCCACTACTGGTCTCACTGGAAGATAAGGAGATCACAACTATCCCAGCAAATGGAAGCTCTTTCATTTATTTCCATGGGTGCAGGATATTGCCCAGGCTGCAGTACAGTGATACGATCTTACCTCACTGCAACCTCCACTCCAGGGTTCAAGTAATTCTCCCTGCCTTAGCCTCCCAAGTAGCTGGAAATTATAGGTATCTGCCACCACAGCTGGCTAATTTTTGTATTTTTAGTAGAGATGGGGTTTCACCATGTTGGCCAGGCTGGTCTTGATCTCCTGACTTCAGGTGATCCATCCGCCTTGGCCTCCCAAAGTGCTGGGATTACAGACATGAGCCACCGGACCTGGCGAGCTCGCTGTTTTTGAATCCGTTACTTTCTATCAGAATTATACAAATATCAATGAATTTTCATTAAAAAGTATTTCCTGGAGCACACTTCATTTACCTTTGATCAATTAATTGGAGAACACTGAGAAGCCTTTAATTTCCACAAGGGATAAAGCCTTTCCTAAACATAAACTGCTTATTTGAGGTAGAATATCTTGTAACTCTAACCTTACATAGAACTAATTTAGGAAAATGCTGGTTTGAGCTATGGAATAAAATTCTTAAAAAGGTACATGTTAATTAATTTTTTTGTGAGTCAAAT
This sequence comes from Hylobates moloch, assembly GCF_009828535.3. Lineage (NCBI taxonomy): Eukaryota > Metazoa > Chordata > Mammalia > Primates > Hylobatidae > Hylobates > Hylobates moloch. The sequence goes on along the minus strand of NW_026652285.1, from coordinate 77,274,473 downwards.
ATTTTTAATGTAGTAAGAGGAATTTACCACTCAAAAGCAACCAGTGGAAAATATATTGCTAAATATAAAGAATATTATTTATGTAATATAAATAAAAATGTTGGTGAACATATTCTGTATCATAAATCATTCTGGAATGATGTATGCAAATCTCTCGCTCATTCTTTTTGAGATAGGGTCTCACTCTGTCACCCAGTCTGGAGCGTAGTGACATGATCATGGCTTACTTTAGCCTCAACCTCCTGGGCTCAAGTGATCCTCCTACCTCAGCCTCCCTAATAGCTGGGACTACATGTGTGCACCACCATGCCCAGCTAATTAACAAAAAAATTTTTGGTCATGCGCGGTGGCTCATGCCCGTAATCCCAGCGAGGCAGGAGATTAGGGCCTGGAGATAGGGAACATGAGGCCGATCCACGCTGACTTCCTAGAAGTAAATCAAAGAAAAGCACTTCTGCAATGACAGAAATGTGAATGGCTTTGTAACTTCACTTCATCCTCTCCATTTACATAGATCACAGACACCAAGTAACATCCTCTCCATTTACACTAGGGTGCATTCTGAGTAAATGACTCTGTGACTTAACTCCATTCTCTTCATTTACATAGAATATTTGCCAGGTAACCGAGGGAAACCTCTAGAGTATTGAAACCTCAGCAAATTCTGTGAGCAGGGCTCTTGAGCACCTATGCTTGGGCCTCCTCCCACACTGTGGAGTGTACTTTCGTTCTCAATAAATCCCTGCTTTTGCTTTCCTCGCTTTGTGAGTTTTGTCCAGTTCTTTGTTTGAGACCCCAAGAATCTGGACACCTTCTACCAGAACACCAGCACTTTGGCAGGCCGAGGGTGTGGATCAACTGAGGTCAGGAGTTCGAGACCAGCCTGGCCAACATAGCAAAACCCTGTTTCTACTAAAAAAATTTAAAAATTAGCTGGGCGTGGTGGCGTGTGCCTGTAATCGCACCTACTCAGGAGGCTGAGGCAGAAGAATAGTTTGAACCCTGGAGGCAGAGGTTGCAGTGAGCTAAGATCAAGCCACTGCATTCCAGCCTGGGTGACAGAATGAGACCCTGTCTTAAAAAAAAAAAAAAAAAAATTTTTTTTTTTTTTTTTTTGTGTAGAGATGGGGGAGTCTCACCACATTACCCATGCTGGTCTTGAACTCCTGGGCTCAAGCAATCCTCGTGCTTCAGTCTCCCAAAATGTTGGGATTACAGGCATAAGCTACTGTGTCTAGCTACAAATATCTTAATGCTTATTTTGTATGTAAAATTTTGGGGAAACTTTTATTTTTTAATTTTGTTTGGCTGCTAGGCCAGGCACAGTGGCTCATGCTTGTAAGCTACTTGGGAGGCTGAGGCAGGAGAATCGCTTGAACCCAGGAGGTGGAGGTTGCAGTGAGCTGAGATCGTGCCACTGCACTTCAGCCTGGCAACAGTGCGAGACTCCGTCTCAAAAAAAAAAAAAATTTCCTATGTTGAACACAACTAAGTTTTAAAACAGCAAAAAGACTCAAGACAAGAAATGACAGATCCTATAGGAAACTGAAGAATGTGTTTGGTAGAGAGAATAAGCATTATTTCTTCTTTTATCTCTTTTTTGTTTGTTTTTTTTTTGAGACGGAGTCTCGCTCTATTGCTCAGGCTGGAGTGCAGTGGCCCGATCTCAGCTCACTGCAAGCTCCGCCTCCCAGGTTCACGCAATTCTCCTGCCTCAGCCTCCCGAGTAGCTGGGACTACAGGCGCCCGCCACCATGCCGGCTAATTTTTTGTATTTTTAGTAGAGACGGGGTTTCACCATGTTAGCCAGGATGGTCTCCATCTCCTGACCTCGTGATCCGCCTGCCTCGGCCTCCCAAAGTGCTGGGATTATAGGCGTGAGCCACCGTGCCCAGAACATCTAACCCCCTTTTATCTCTCAGATTTACCTAATGCTGGTTCCTTTCTGATAACATGCCACTCCAGCCAGGCTTACTTTTTCTTTCCATTCTTCTTGTCCCTATGCTCTTTTCTGCTTCAGTGTCTTTGTTTATGTTTTTCAGACCAGAGTGTCCTTTCTACCTCTCCAAATTCAAGGCCATTTGTACCCCACACTGGTTTTTCCTTTTCCTGACCTTTGATGGCAGTTCTAGACTATATCATACTATTTATTATTGACTGATTCACTGGGCTTACCTAGGCTCAGCCCTTGATGCTGACTGGCAGAGGCCAAACTTAGGTTGCTGGCTGCCTAGGTTGCTGGTGTTACCGGAAAAGGGGTCCACATCCAGACCTCAAGAGAGGGTTCTTGGATCTCAAGCAAGAAAGAATTCAGGGCAAGTCCGCCATGCAAGGTGAAAGCAAGTTTATTAAGACAGTAAAGGAATAAAAGAATGGCTACTCCATAGATAGAGTAGTCCCGAGGACTACTGGTTGTCCATTTTTATGGTTATTTTTTGATGATATGCTAAACAAGGGGTGGATTATTCATACTCCCCTTTTAGACCATATAGGGTAACTTCCTGACGTTGCCATGGCATTTGTAAACTGTCATGGCGCTGGTGGGAGTGTAGCAGTGAGGATAACCAGAGGTCACTCTTGACGCCATTTTGGTTTTGGTGGGTTTGGCTGGCTCCTTTACTGCAACCTGTTTTATCAGCCAGGTCTTTATGTCCTGTATTTTGTGTGACCTCCTATCCCATCCTGTGACTTGGAATGCCTTAACCATCTGTGAATGCAGCCCAGTAGGTTTCAGCCTCATTTTACCCAGCTCTTATTTAAGATGGAGTTGCTGTGGTTCACACGCCTCTGACACTGGAATTGAATACCTGGAGGGCATGTTAAAAGGGGAGAAATAGCAAGGAATGAATCGGGAAGTTACAGTCTAGAGAAACAGACCAACTAGGCGTCAGTTGGAGTGGCTGAACAAATGAAAACCTAGAGAGATGCTAGGGCAAGCAGAGGCCCAGTGTAGATAAAGATACAGAAGGTGGTGGCTGTCTTGTTCCTCTTGTGTTGGGTTTGGTGTGTTCGGCCTGCGGTGGGGACAGCCTGCCACTGCATGCTGACACCCTCTTTAATCATACCCTGACAATGAAAGCAAAGTTAGGAGTTCCCAGGGGGCCCTTCTGGAGAACTTTACTTTTTTTGTGTTACCATATAGTGTCATCAGAAGTGCAGATTGATACTTTATCACCAAGTAGAAGAATCTCAGGCTGGAAGCAGTTTAGGCAAAAAATGCAAATGTACTTGCTCATGGAATCCAATAAACAATCAGGTGTAGCTTATCATACCTGCAAACCAAACTGCAGGAAGCATGGCTGCAACTTGGTCTCAGGAACAACTGGATCCGGAGACTTGGATGCTGCCAATAACTCTTTTTTGCCTCCCTAGCCTCTGCTTCTTTTTACACTTTCACCTTCTCTAACTGCAAATAGCCCTTCTTCTCATGGTTGTATATGTGGCTATTAAAAGCTCCTGAAGTTTACATCTTTCAACTTCCACCATCAAAGGGAGACTGATTCTTTTGTTCTAGTCGGGATGAATCCCAAGCAAGGCTCTGATTGGCCCACCTTGAGTCAAGTACCCAACCTTAACTAATCAAACATGGAAAAAGAAGACAAGACCAGATAAGAATATGCCATGTGGGCCAGGCGTGGTGGCTCACGCCTGTAATCCCAGCACTTTGGGAGGCTGAGGCAGGCAGATCACCTGAGTTTGGGAGTTCAAGACCAGCCTGACCAACATAGAGAAACCCTGTCTCTACTAAAAATACAAAATTAGCCGGGTGTGATGGTGCATGTCTGTAATCCCAGCTACTCCGGAGGCTGAGGCAGGAGAATTTCTTGAACCCGGGAGGCGAAGGCTGGGGTGAGCCAAGATTGCGCCATTGCACTCCAGCCTGGGCAACAAGAGTAAAAATCCATCTCAATAAATAAATAAATAAATAAATGAACACACCGTGTGGACAGGGGTGGGGTGAGTAGTTTCTAGGAGGAGAGGGTTTGGGGCGCATAATCCTATAGATGTCCAGTATGATAGCATACCAGCAACTGCGTCCACAAGCATGTCAATTGGTATGTTGGAAATCAGGAAGGAAGAAACGTAGTCTAGCACACCGCCCTTCCTATTGCCAGAACAGTCAGGAAGCCTTTATTAAGAGTTGCTCCTGGGAACTTGATAATGGTTGGAATAGCCTGCAACTCTACGCTGTCATTTTTTCTTGCTATGTTAACCGCAGGACCTTCAGCTCTATTCAGACACCCAATAACCCTGGCATTTCTTTGCTCTGCAAAGAACCACTGATGGCACTGTTATCTTTGCATTAGTGACTGCTGAGTCACTTCATTTCCCAGAGGGAGAATGGTGAAGTCACCAACACCACCAGGTCACCAGCAACCTTAAGCTCTGGATGGAATGATGCTAGGGAGAAATGTGAGTAAGAAAAAGAGCCTGACACTATTTCTTTTAAAGGAAGGCCATTAGCTCATCTTGGGAAAGTCAGCTGGCTGGCGGGGAAGAGGAGGTAGGAGGAGTGTTGGCAGAAAATACCTAACTCTTGCTGTACACAGTGGCTCACGCCTGTAATCCCAGCACTTTGGGAAGCCGAGGCGGGCAGATCACCTGAGGTCAGGAGTTTGAGACTGGCCTGGCCAACATGGACCCTGTGTCTACTAAAAATAAAAAAAATTAGCCAGCATGGTGGCGGCACCTGCAGTCCCAGCTCCTTGGGAGGCTGAGGCAGGAGAACCACCTGAACCTGGAAGGTGGAGGTTGCAGTGAGCTGAGATCATGCCACTACACTCCAGCCTGGGCGACAGAGCAAGACTCTGCCTCGAAAAAAAAAAAAGCCTAACTCTGGATGGATCTTCCCCAGTTCTAGGATGCACTAATGTTAATAAGTTCCTGATGCACAAGGCTGGCAGAGAGTCAGCTGTGGGAGGTAAATCAAGAATAAAGCTGTGAGGTAGGGAAGGCGGTGTAGCATAAAGACCCAGACGAACATGTCTGGGTCACTCTGTTCCATTTCTGCTTGCTTGGCTCTGGCCTCTGCTGCTGATCTGGCCTTCCCAGATGCCCACCATGCTGTTGCTAACACCTGCTTGGCCTTTTATCTGGCTTTAGACTTAGCATTTACTTTGGGATTTATGCTGTTGCTTCTCTCTTCTGCATATTGATGTTTATTGGGCTCTCCAGTTGTCCCTTGACTTGTCTGTGCAGCCCTTTCTTTTTGTCACCTATTCTGAAGGGAGTTTCATCTAAGTGATGCTGATCAGGCCATGCTCCACATCCCTCCCTGGCACCTGGCTTTGAGCTTATAGGTGCAGCTCCCTTGGGATTGGAGCTGCTTTCTCCATGGAGCCCCCATGGGTGCTGTGTGGGTCTTAATCCAGACTCTACTAAGCATAGCCTGTTTACTCATGGCTGCCGCCCCTCGAGGCCGAGTCTGTCTCATCTCTGTCCCTGCAGCATCCAGCACAGAGCCTGGCACAGAGAAGGCTCAGTCCTGTTTGTCACGGGATTGGGGAAATATGCACGGTGGCCTGACTGTGGTTGGTACCCTGCTTTTCTCTGGTCATCCTTTGGGTTCAAGTGCAGTTTATCAGACCTGCTCCTTAGAGTCTCATGTTTTGAAATTGCTTCTCTTGAGAAAGCACAGAGTCCCTTCTCTACTCCAGAGCAAATCACAGACACAGGGCCCAGCAAAAGACTTAACTAGAAAAAAAAAAAAAAAAAAGCCTGCTTTCCTACCTTACCCCACCAGTCTGTCTGTAGTGTAGTGTATTGTAGTGTACTGTAGTGTAGTGTAGTGTAGTGTAGTGTAGTGTAGTGTAGTGTAGTATAGTATAGTGGTTAAGAACATGGATCCTGAAATCAGACTACCTGGTCTTAAATCCTGGCTCTACTACTTAGTAGCTGTGTCACTGGTGGCAAGTGACTTTGTTACCTGTGCCTCAGTTTCCTCATCTGTCAAATAGGAATAATAATAAGACCAACCTCATAGGGCTGTTGGGAGAATTCGATGTGTTAATATGAGTAATGTGCTTGTAACAGCACGTGGTACATAGCAGGCATTCTAGAAGTGTTTACTGTTGCTATTGTTCTCTACCTTCATTACTGACTCCAGTAGGGGTCCTCTGACTTTGTTCCCTCCTATGTTCCTGGGCTAACCCTTGACCTTCCCTCTCCTGGAACTCAACTTTTAGGTCTCAGTCTCATGCTGTGGTCCACATAGTCAAATACTTGCAAACACATATTTCTAATTGGTAACTGAGTTATAACCCAGGAGATGTCCAGCCTCATTCATTTTTGGCCCAGGCTAAAGTGCAGTGGTGTGATCTCAGCTCACTGCAAGCCCCCACCTCCCAGGTTCAAGCAATTCTCCTGCCTGAGACTCCTGAGTAGCTGGGATTACAGGCACCCGCCACCACACCCGGCTAATTTTTGTATTTTTAGTAGAGACGGAGTTTTGCCGTGTTGGCCAGGCTGGTCTTGAACTCCTGACCTTAAGTGGTCCGCCCGCTTTGGCCTCCCAAAGTGCTGGGGTTACAGGTGTGAGCCACCGCCCCCGGCTGCCTCATTCTTTGTGTTAGTGTCACCTGACCTACTCCTGGTCCTTTCCTCAGGTGAAGTCCTGGCTCAAACATTGGTTTTTGTCGTTGTTGTTGTTGTTGTTTTTGAGATGGAGTTTAGCTCTTGTTGCCCAGGCTGGAGTGCAATCTCGGCTCACTGCAACCTCCGCCTCCCAGGTTCAAGTGATTCTCCTGCCTCAGCCTCCTGAGTAGGTGGGATTACAGGTGGCTGCCACCATGCCCGGCTAATTTTTTTGTATTTTTAGTGGAGACAGGGTTTCACTATGTTGGCCAGGCTGGTCTCGAACTCCTGACCTCAGGTGATTCACCCGTCTCGGCCTCCCAAAGTGCTGGAATTACAAGCGTGAGCCACTGCACCTGGCCAAACATTATTCTTTTAATGGCCAATTAGGGTGGCTGTAAAGGAGTAAGGTTTGTCTAATTTGCTACACCAAGAGTTGGCAAACTTTTTTTGTAAAGGCCCAGATTGGAAATATTTTAAGCTTTGCAGACCACCCATGGTCTCTCTCACTCCTTGTCTTTCTCCTACCCCTTTCTCCTCCTCCTCCTCCTCCTCCTCCTCCTCATCTTCCTCCTCCTTCCTTTTATTCTTCCTCACAACCCTTTAACAATGTAAAAACCATCCTTAACTTGAGGACTGTTTGCTGAAAGAGGTCCTAAGCTACATTTGGCCCTCAGGCCACGATTTGTAGACTTCTGTACTAGGCAACACATTTCATGAGGGCAGGAACAAGTCTGTCTTCTCTGTGGTCTAGCTACTAACCTGGAACATGGCAGATCCTCTATTTGTACCTGTTAAACGAATGAATAAATGGATTCAAATGAGTCTCTGGCTTCCAAACTTAAGAGAAAGAATCCCCATGTAAATTCTATAGTGAACAGAAGAACCCCCAGGAAGGGATCTATTAAGTTTAGCTCTTTGCTTTGTCTGCAGTTGCCCAAGGGCATAGGTGTCTTTCCATGGGGTGCACCTTAGCCTAAGTACCTACCTGCAATTCCAGTGCCTTCTTTTTTCAGCCAAGAACAGAGTTCTTCTCGCAGCCTCAGTTCTATAATAAACTATCCCAGCAGTGTGCTGGTAAGTATTTAACAACCAGCTGCCCAACAAGCAAGCAAACAATCCCTGACTTACAGCATTTGCCAATTTCCATGGTGTAAATACTTCTGCCATGGCCAATTTCAGGCTACAGACGTGAAGGCACTAAATATGAATCTGGGAGGGGATAATGCACAATCAGCTCTCTCCAGCTGTAGCTTACCACTAACCATACTCTCTTCCCTGCCTACTCCTGCAGCCCTATGGACTACACATGTCCTGGGAGAAAACTTGATAGAAACCTTAGTTTCCACTGTTGCTGCCCCAGGATTAGGCTCTTCTCTGTGTTTTGGTGGATGGGTATCATTATCTTACTCTCTCAGACTTCCTGGATTTCAGCTTTGCCTGCTTTGATCTCCAACCCCTGACTGTTCATTTGACCCCCTGACTCCCTGGGATTCTTGCATAGTGCAGGAGGCCATATAGTTCCTGATCAACCCTGGCTTCCTGGCTCTCACATGTCTGACATGCTTCTGAGCACAGAGAGGAATAAACACTCCACCGCCTGCAGGGTCTTCTGTTTTTCAGGCTGGGGCCTGTGTGGTCCCTCCCTTCCAGTTCTTGCAGCATACCTCTCTTGACTGCCCCATTCCCTCCTATCCGCAGTTCCCAGCTCAGTTTTCCTTCCCTATCCTTTATTCCTATCTAATTAGCACCATCTGTCTGCTAACCCCGTACATACTCTTCACCTTTATTGTTTCACATGAAAATTAATGACTGAGTACTTTTCGTGTGCCAGACTCTGTCTAGGCCCTGGGATACATCAGTGAACAAAACAGATAGGGATTCCCTGCCCTTGGGGGAACTTTATATTAAAGTGCAAAGGGCTGGGCATGGTGGTTCACATCTATAATCCCAGCACCTTGGGAGGCCGAGGCCGGCAGATCACTTGAGGTCAGGAGTTCGAGACCAGCCTGGCCAACATGGCAAAACCCCGTCTCTACTAAAAATCCACATATTAGCCGGGCGTGGTAGCGCATGCCTGTAATCCCAGCTACTCGGGAGGCTGAGGAACCCAGGGGACAGAGGTTACAGAGAGCCAAGATCATGCCACTGCACTCCAGCCTGGGCAACAGAGCGAGACTCTGTCTCAAGAAAAAAAAAAAAAAGTGCAAATAAACACATGCTAAGCAATAGGCATAATAATAAAATAAATAATACATTATAAAAGAAGATTATACACATGATGAAAAAGTGAGCAGGGAAAGATGGGTTAACCATGCTGATAAGAGGCAAGTAGTTAGAAAAGCATTTTGAGAAAGTGACATTTGAGCAAAGTATTAAAAAAGGTTCCATGCGTCCAGTAACCTGATTCACAGCATTTAATTCAACATCATCAGGTCATACAGGTATGCAGCTTGACTTCAGCCTGAGAACTTCCAAGACTTCAAGTTTCTCACAGAGACACTATTTCCAGTAAGAGAGAGGCAGGAAGTATTGTGGTTATTGTTTGAGCTTTGTTGAAGAAAACATGAGTTTGAATCCTGGCTCTGAGGCCAATTAGGGCAGCTGTAGAGGCCTGAGGTTTACCTAATCTGCTAGATATTGGGTTTCTTGAAGGTGGTGGCTAAGTCTGTCTTGTCTACCAATATAGCCTAGTGCCTGTGCCTAGCAGAGTAGTGTCTGACACATGGGGGGAACTCTGCTAACACTTGCTAAATGAAAGAGTTCAAAGTTATGGCTTTGGTTTGTTTATTAACCCCATTGTCCGGGGAACATTGATTAACCTTTCTGAGCCCACAATACCTCATGTGCAAAATGGGTATGTTGGCCGGGCGCAGTGGCTCATGCCTGTAATCCCAGCACTTTGGGAGGCCAAGGCGGGCGGATCATGAGGTCAGGAGATCGAGACCACAGTGAAACCCCGTCTCTACTAAAAATACAAAAAATTAGCCGGGCACAGTGGCGGGTGCCTGTAGTCCCAGCTACTTGGGAGGCTGAGGCAGGAGAACGGCGTGAACCCGGGAGGCAGAGCTTGCAGTGAGCCGAGATCGCGCCACTGCACTCCAGCCTGGGTGACAGAGTAAGACTCCGTCTCAAAAAAAAAAAACAAAAAACAAAATGGGTATGTTAATCATGATAGTACCAGTTCCCACCTCACAGAGTTGCTGTGTGGATTAAATTGTAATAGTTCATAATGCACGTAGAGTACTTGGCACAGCACCTAGAATACAGAGTGCTCACTCAATGTTAGAAATGGTCACTTGTTAGAGTCAGCATACTGAATTAAATGTTCTCCAATTTGCCAGGTGCAGTGGCTCACGCCTGTAATCCCCAATAATTTGGGAGGCCGAGGTGGGCGGATCATGAGGTCACAAGATCGAGAGCATCCTGGCCAACATGGTGAAACCCCATCTCTACTAAAAATACAAAAATTAGCTGGGCGTAGTGGCACATGCCTGTATTCCCAGCTACTTGGGAGGCTGAGGCAGGAGAATTGCATGAACCTGGGAAGAAGACCTTGCAGTGAGCTGAGATTGCACCACTACATTCCAGCCTGGTGACAGAGCGAGACTCCATCTCAAAAAAAAAAAAAAAAAAGTTCTCCAACTTGAGATAGTAATATGAAAAGATTCCTTGCTTCCTTAATAACTTAGTCTCACAGACTAAGCCCTCACAGTGCCTATTGTAACCACTAAGGGAATGAGAGGTATGTGTGTGCGCGTGCAAGGGAAGTAGATGCTAGATAGGGTGGGACCTGGGAGCATGTGGACAGAGGAGAGAGCCCAGACATCAGGACTGAGGTCTCTGGAGCACCATAGCCAAGCAGAGACAGTTGTCTAAACAGCCAGGATTGGGATGAGCATTTGCAGTGTCCACATAACAGCATAGGACAAAGGCATTAATAAAATATTAGCTGAGAACAGGCTGGGCACGGTGGCTCACGCCTGTAATCTCAGCACTTTGGGAGGCCGAGGCCGGTGGATCACGAGGTCAGGAGATTGAGACCATCCTGGCTAACACGGTGAAACCCATCTCTACTAAAAATACAAAAAATTAGCTGGACATGGTGGTGGGAGCCTGTAGTCCCAGCTACTCAGGAGGCTGAGGCAGGAGAATGGTGTGAACCCAGGAGGCGGGAGCTTGCAGTGAGCCGAGATCGCTCCACTGCACTCTGGCCTGGGTGACGGAGCGAGACTCCGTCTCGGAAAAAAAAAAAAAAAAAAAGGCTGAGAACAAAGAGAATAGCTGTTATGAGCAGATGGGGATTGCAAGTGGGGCCTGAGGACAAGGCCTAGACCCTAGGTCCTGTGTGAGGGTCTTTCTTCAATCTTAAAGTGACCATGTTTTCCCAATGATTCAAAAGCTAGTGCCTGGCATTTCTCAGCTAAGCCCTTTTTTCTTTGGCTGCTGAGCAGGATGTTTCTCTTCTCTCTTGAATGTTGAGCCAAGCTGAGCTATCTTCCTGAATTCACATGCCTCCTTAGAAATCAGCTTTTGTCTGAGTCTGTCAGTGTAGCCTGGGCTCAGGCTGGACAGCCTCGCAGCCTGAATTCTCTGGCTTTCCCAGCAGTTCTCAGCATCTACTGAACTGACTCTCTTGCCTCTTTGATTCTATCTTGTCTGGTCTCCTGGGTTTGTTTTTTCACGAGGTAGTCAGTCTGGAAGAAGAACCCCTACTCTCTCTATGGGCATGGTAAGAGGTATTGCTTAGGAAATCATTGGGCATATTAATTGTCACTTTAGTCATTCACAATGAAAGATACACAGATGGCAGCATCCTGACCAAACAGGCCCAGGAGGTAGAAGGCTTCTCTTCCAGCCAGACTCCTGGCTGGAAGCAAGATGTTGTATAGAAGTTAGTTGCCATCCACAAAGTTAAAGGCATTTATTTGGGACCCTCTGCACGTCTATCCCTGTAATGAGGGAGACAGTATTTCAATGCAGAAAAGATAATGTTCCTCATCAGAATCTCTGATTATTTCATGACGATTGAGTCCTAGAAGTGGCTTTATTTTTCCAAGAAGTAAGAACACTTAAGGCTTTTTGACACGTTGCCATATTGCCTTCCAAAACGGCTGTACCAATTCACATGCCCACTAGTTGCATTTGATTGTACCCACTTTATCGTACCTTTGCCAATACTGGGTATTATTACAAGTTTTGCAATCTATATAATGGGGAGGCAAATGGTATTGCTTTAATTAAATTATCTTTGTTAATTAATGAGGAGGTTGAACATTTAAAAAAATTTGTTTGCTATGAGGATGATACTTGGTATCCACTCCGGGGTGGGTCTGGAGGAATGTTGACTAGATTTTTTTTTTTTGTGATGAAGTCTCTCTCTGTAGCCCAGGCTGGAGTGCAGTGTGCGATCTTGGCTCACTGCAACCTCTACCTCCCGGGTCTTGGTTCAATCTATTCCCTTGTCTCAACCTCTGGAGTAGCTAGTATTACAGGCATGCGCCACCATGCCCAGCTAATTTTTGTATTTTTAGTAGAGAAAGGGTTTCACCATGTTGGCCAGGGTGGCCTTGAACTCCTGACCTTGTGATCTGCCCACCTCAGCCTCCCAAAGTGCTGGGATTACAGGTGTGAGCCACTGTGCTGGGCCTGACTAGATTTTTTTTATGGCTAAGTTTTATATGTCATTTATTTTTAAATTTCTTTCTTTCTTTGAGATGGAGTTTCACTCTTTCACCCAGGCTGGAGTGAAGTGGCGTGATCTCAGCCCATGCAACCTCTGTCCCCTGGGTCCAAACGATTCTCCTGTCTCAGCCTCCCAAGAGGTGGGATTATAGGCCGCTGCCACCACGCCTGGCTAATTTTTGAATTTTTAGTAGAGATGGGGTTTCTCCATGTTGGCCAGGCTGGTCTTAAATTCTTGACCTCAGGTGATCCACCCGCCTTGGCCTCCCAAAGTGCTAGGATTACAGGCATGAGCCACTGCGCCTGTCCTATTTTTAAATTTCAACACAGTAAAATTTACTCTTTTATTGTATAATTTTGTGATTTTGACACATACATAGAGTTGTGTAACTACTTACACAACCAGAATATAAATAGTGATCTCATTCCTTGAAATTCCCTTATGTAACCTCTTCGTAGTCAAACCCTCTGTCAATCCTTAACCCCTGGCAACTACTGAACTATTCTATACCTCTATATTTTTGTGTTCTCTAGAATGTCTTTTTTTTTTTTTGAGATGGAGTCTCGCTCTGTCACCCAGGCTAGAGTGCAGTGGTGTGATCTCGGCTTATTGCAACCTCTGCCTCCTAGGTTCAAGCGATTCTCCTGCCTCGGCCTCCCAAGTAGCTGGGACTACAGGCACGTGTCACCATACCCAGCTAATTTTTGTATTTTTAGTAGAGACAGGATTTCACCATGTTGGCCAGGCTGGTCTCGAACTCCTGATCTTAAGTGATCCACCTGTGTCGGCCTCCCAAAGTTCTGGGATTACAGGCGTGAGCCACCATGCCCGGCCCAGTGTCTTTAATAGAGCAAAAAATGTTAAGTCTAACTTATTCACAGTGTGCTTTTGTTGTCCTACTGAAAACTCCCTGCCTAATCCAAGATTATTAAAATGTTCTCCTATATTTTTCTCTAAAAGTTTTCTAATTATCCCTTTTACATTTAGATCTGTAATCTGTTTTTTAAAATTTTGTATAAGGTGTGAGTTGCAGGTCAAGATTCATGTTTTTGCATATTTTTGTCCAATTGTTCCAGCACCATTTGCCAAAAAGTCTATCACTTTTTTATTTAGTTGCCTTTGCACCTTTGTCAAAAATCAATTGATCGTATGTGTGTAGGTCTCTTTTGCTCTATTAAAGACACTGGGCCGGGCACGGTGGTCTCTCTATCTATCTTACACTCAATATCACATGGCCTTTTTTTTTTTGAGTTGGAGTCTTGCTCTGTTTTCCAGGCTGGAGTGCAGTGGCGTTATCTTGGCTCACTGAAACCCCTGGGCCCCCACCGAGTTCAAGCAATTCTCCTGCCTCAGCCTCCTGAGTAGCTGGGACTACAGGTGCGTGCCACCACACCCGGCTAATATTTTGTATTTTTAGTAGAGACGGGGTTTTACCATGTTGGCCAGGCTAGTCTTGAATTCCTGACCTCAAGTGATCTGCCTGCCGTGGCCTCCCAAAGTGCTGGGATTACAGGTGAGCCACTGTGCCCAGCCACATGGTCCTGATTGTAGTAAGTACTTATATTTTTGCCTCTTCCAGAATGACATGTAAATGGAATCATACAGTGTATAAATTTTGGCCGGGTGCAGTGGCTCATGCCTGTAATCCCAGCACTCTGGGAGGCCAAGGCAGGTGGATCACCTGAGGTTAGGAGTTTGAGACCAGCCTGGCCAACATGGTGAAAACCCTCTCTACTAAAAAACAAAAAATTAGCTGGAGGCTGGGCCCGGTGGCTCACACCTGTAATCCCAGCACTTTGGAAGGCCGAGGTGGGCAGATCAGGGGGTCAGGAGTTCGAGACTAGCTGGCCAACATGGTGAAACCCCGTCTCTACTAAATACACAATTTTTTTTTTTTTTTTAGAGACAGAGTCTCACTCTGTTGCCAGGCTGGAGTGCAGTGGTGTGATCTCGGCTCACTGCAACCTCCAGCTCCCTGGTTCAAGCGATTCTCCTGCCTCAGCCTTCTGAGTAGCTGGGATTACAGGCATGTGCCACCATACCCTGCTAATTTTTGGTGGCAGGCACCTGTAATCCCAGCTACTCAGGAGGCTGAGGCATGAGAATCGCTTAAACCTGGGTGGCAGAGGTTGTGGTGAGCCGAGATTGCGGCACTGTACTCCAGCCTGGGCAACAGAGTGAGACTCCATCTGAAAAAAAAAAATTAGCCAGGCATGGTGGTGGATGCCTGTAATTCCAGCTGCTCGGGAAGCTGAGACAGGAGAATCTCTTGAACCCAGGAGGCAGAGGTTGCAGTGAGCCAAGATCACGCCATTGCACTCCAGCGTGGGCAACAAGAGTGAAACTCCATCTCAAAAAAAAAAAAAAATAATAATAATAATAATTGAGTCTAGCTTATTTCACTTAGAATAATGAATGACTTGTGATTCATTCAAGTTGTGTACTTAGTCTTTCAATTATTTGTATTGCTCAGTGGTGTCTATTTGTTTAAGCACTTGCTGTTCTTCTTTTTCAAAGTTGGTTTGGCTATTCTAGTACCTTTGCCTTTTTAAGAATCAGCTCATAAGTATCTATAACAACTTGCCCCCTTGATGAGGATAATGTCTAGATTTCCATAAATCTACAGATCAATTTGGGTAGACCTGTTGTATTAACAACATCCAGTCTTCCAATCTATGAACATGGAGTATCCATTTATTTACCTCTTGAAATTTCTTTCATTAGTGTTTTGTAGGTTAGCTTATGCCTAAGTATTTCATGTTTTGGAACCATTAGTGGTACTGGTTTTAAAATTTCAGTTTCAAAGCATTCATTGCTAGTATAAATAAATCCAGTTGATTCTTTGTCTATTGACCTAATTCCGATTTTGCTCTCTTGGAAGCCACCTGCCATGTAAAGATGGCCAGGCTATCCTGGTGGAAAGAACATGTAGAAAAAGGCCCTGGAGGATAAAAGACCATGTGGCAGACAACTGAGGTGTCTCAGATGATAGCTGACAGAGCAGGAGCACTGTCATCTCTGACAAACACCACCACTTTAAGTTCCAGCTCCCTTTCTAGCCTTATGCATTTCAAGGAAATCACTTCTCTTCTAACAACAAGCAGCCAAAAAGAGCAGACAGTAAAACACAGATAAGACCAGCTAGGGCACAGAGGGAGGTTAGGGGAAGTCTCTTGGGTAGCCAAGCTAAGCTTAACCTTCATACAATGGGTCCCAGTAAAACAGTGGGCCTTAATAAGCACATTCCTTTCCCTTCAGGTGCACTAAGATAGGGAAACTAAAAGCAGACTCGGGGGTATGCCTGCAGGTGCAGAAAGATGTATGGGAACAGACACAAAACCCTCTCAGATAAGCACAACAAAGAGACACAGAGGCAGTCCAAGCCTCTGATAAACTCTCCTGCCCTGAATCCTTAAAAACTCAGTCTGTAAGACTGTGCCTCTGACCTAACTTGGCCAGAAGCCCCTCTCAGGTTTGTTTTCTCTAAAATAAACCTGTCCTTGACTGTAGAGCCACCTTTCATGTTTCTTTCCTCTTTCTTTAATTCTTACAATAGCCAGCACCAACTGCCAGACATGAGAGTGAAGCCATTTTTGATGTTCTAATCCCACTGAGTTCCTAGTTAAATGTAGTCACATGCGTGAACCCAGCTGGCATTACATGGGACTGAAGAACTGCCCATCTGAGCTCAGCCAACCCACAAAATTGTGAGAAATAACACATCTTGGTTGTTTTATTTTTATTTATTTATTTTTCTGAGACAGAGTCTTGCTCTGTTGCCCAGGTTGGAGTGCAGTGGCATAATCTTAGTTCACTGTAACCTCCGCCTCCTGCATTCAAGCAATTCTCCTGCCTCAGCCTCCCGAGTGGCTGGGATTACGGGCATGCACCATCATGCCCAGCTAATTTTGGTATTTTTAGTAGAGACGGGGTTTCACCATGTTGGCCAGGCTGGTCTTGAACTCCTGACCTCAAGTGATCCACCTGCCTCAGCTTCTCAAAGTGCTGGGATTACAGGTGTGAGCCACTGTGCCTGGCCATCTTTGTTGTTTTAAACCATCAAGTTTTGGGACGATTTAAAATGGAACAATAGACAACTGATATAGGGCTTAGCAACAGTTCAGTTCTTCAGCCCTGGGCTCCCTGGCCTGGTCATGACTGCTGGGCTTTGATATGTCTTCCTGAGTTGTCTTGTTGCCAGTCAGACTCGGGGCTTATGTCCCCAGGGATAACAGCTGGCTGCCAAGTCACAGCTCTCCCTCTTCCCTACTCACTCCAGAGTGGTGTAGTTCAAATGGCCTGCATCTCTGCTTGAGCCCATGTTTCACTGGCGAGAGGCCTCTGCCATCCTTGCTTGTACTGATCCCTAGCTGTGGACTGCTTCTGCTTGCCCACTTGATTGACAGCTGCCAGTTTTCATAGCTCTCTGGGTCCCCACCACAATGCCCTCTTGGTGCTCTGATTGAAAGTCTCAGGAATGACAATTTGCAGCACCTTTTTCTCACCTTCTGATATGAGCGTCTCCTCTCTTGGGCCTGTTTCACTCTGCGACAAGTGATCAGTATTCCTCAGGCCTGAATCCCCAGTTACAGTTTCATGAATTGGTAGCCATTTAAACCTGACCTAGAACCTGCAGAGTGGTTTAATTTTATTACCTGTTTAGTACAAAGACTTGGAACCCTGGGGCTAGGTTAATTAGGTTTTTTTTTTTTTTTTTAACATGTAAGTCAGAGCAAACACCTCCTGGCCTGTCCTTACTAGCTATATAGTCTGGGAAAAGTTCTTAAGCCCCTATAAACCTCATTTTCTTCACTTGTAAACTAAAGATAATAATACTTGATAAGATAATACATGTGCATTGCTGATCAACATGCCTGGCACACAGCAACTGTTTCATGATTATAATTATAATTAATACTGAAAGTCAGAGAGAGAGGGGCCCTTAGGGATTATTTAATCTAAGATTTTTCAGTGGGAGAAAGTGAAGCCCAGGGAGACTGAGTAATTTGCCCAAAGTCACACAGCTCATTAGTAGTTGAACTAGAACCTTAGTTTCTCAAACTCTAATATCATGTCTTTCCCATTGCATCACAATTATTTCCCTTAGGAGGTCTTGGAGGGAAAAAAGGGACAGAAAGAAGCTACCAACCACCAAGTATCTACTTTATTGGTGCTTTACATACATCATGTTATTTTATTCCCATAATAATTCTATGCGTCATTATCCTCACTTTATTGATGAAGACACTGGACTTAGAGAAGTTAAAATCTTGCCAGCCAGGCACAGTGGCTCATGCCTATAATCCCAGCACTTTGGGAGGCCGAGGCAGGCTGCTCAACTGAGGTCAGGTGTTTGAGACCAGCCTGGCCAACATGGTGAAACCCTATCTCTACTAAAAATACTAAAATTAGCCGGGTGCAGTGGCACACGCCTGTAGTACCAGCGACTCGGGAGGCTGAGGCAAGATAATTGCTTCAACCCAGGAGGCAGAGGTTGCAGTGAGCCGAGATCACGCCATTGCACTCTAGCCTGGGCAACAGAAGCTAAACTCCGTCTCAAAAAAAAAAAAAAAAAAAAAAGTTAGAAGTTAAAATCTTGCCTGCAGGCCCCACAGGCAGTAGAATGGGGACTCCAACCCGGGCCTGTCTGACTCCAAAGCCAGCCCATGCTCCTATACCTCTCCTGCCCTTCCTGGGTCAGGCTGGAGAGCCTGAGAACCACAGGGAAGAAGGGTTTCTTCAGGGTCTGGCACCACCCTGGCTGCATTTCTTCTTAGTCCTCAGACGCAATAGCTGGTCTGCACGCAAGAGCCTTTTATCCTTCCTTCCACACAATCCTTTTAACTGAAATCAAGTGGCCAAAGCTTAACTGTAATTCTACAAAACTGGTGGTGAAAGGCCTGGCTGGGGCTCGGGCCACTCACCCCAAACGTGATGTGCACAGAGAGTGGGGTTGACATTGTTTAGCTCCCTGCTCAGCAGTGCCCAGCCAAGCCTCCCAATCTAAATTGAGCCCTTAATCGTTTTCCTGGCATTTGCTCAGACAGGATTTTATTTTCTAGTAATAAAAGCTCCCACGTTGTAGGAAAAGAAACCAATCTGCCTTTTCTCCTGCTAGCTTTTGTGAATGCTTTGCCACCTGTCCTTTTCCCCCTTGTCCTTGTGCTTGGGGCAGAGCCACGTTGTTTTGTGCCCACTGTCAGGTTTTGAGGAGTTCTGAGTGGGCAGAGAAGAGCACTCACACTGACTGTGCCTCTTCGCTCATTACTGGCAGCTTCCCGTCTCGTGGACGGACAGGTTTCATCCTACAGGCTTGACTTCTGGGTCTGCAGGTGGTATGAGGAAGATAGTCCCAGGGAAGTAGGAGCAAGTGAGTCACTGAGGGCCTCCCACTTAAGCAGCTCTTGATGGCTGGTGCCTAGTTGCCTTGGTCTTCTGCTTAAGAATTTTCAGTGGCTCCCCAGTGCCTGCAGCATGAAGCACACACTTTCTAAAATGGTATTCAGACCACCCACCTCCTCGACCTCTTCTCTTTTTGTTGGTGAAAAAAATAAAAATAAAAAAGAAAATGCAGAATAGAAAGAGTAAAAATGAATCTGTCCAGAGTCTTCATCACCAAAATCAATGCTAACATATTGACATATATCTTTCCAGACCTATGCATAAATATATATATATTTAAATTTGTGAGTCCTTTTTAGTTCTAATTTTCTTTGTAGCTTTATCTTTTTACAACTCCCACAGTACACTAAACATTATCTACACGTAATTCACCTGTGTATAGGCAAATACGTAGAATGTGCCTATTCCAATTAAAGGAAATATGAGATGTGTGTGTGGGTGTGTGTGTGTGTGTGTATATATAAAATCTATACCATGGAATACTACTCAGTCATAAAAAAGAATGAAATTTTCTTTTATAGGAACATGGATGGAACTGGATGCCATTATCTTAAGTGAAATAACTCAGAAAGTCAAATACGCATGTTCCCACTTATGAGTGGGAGCTAAATTATGTTTATATACATATACACATGGACATAGAGAGTGAAATAATTGACATTGGAAACTCAGACATATGGGAGGGTGGGAGGAAGCTGAGGGATGAGAAATTACCTAATGGGTGTAATGTACACTATTTGGGTGATGGTTACACTAAAAGTCCAGTCTTCACCATTATGTAATATATTCATGTAACAAAGCTACACTTGCACCCCCTAAATCTATAAAAATAAGTTTTTTACAAGAATTAGCCTATCCATGTATCATGCACTTTTTTTCAGATTTTTAAGACTTCACACCAGCTGTTCGCTGTCTCTGAAATGCCCTTTACACAATGCCTGCACATAGTAAGCTCTAACAAAACTCTAGCTGTTCCTTTTAATTTCCTTTCCTGCCTGGTGAGCTCCAACTTAACTATTTAAAACTCTGCCTAAATAACTCTACATCTAGGAAATGCCCCTTTCTCCCCAAACCCTCACCTGTCTGCTTACCAGTTGGCTACTCACTACCTGTTTTGGGACCCATGGATCCACTTTCCTCCCACCCTACCCTGTCCTAAGCTGGCTCTTCCGAGGCAGTCAGGGGTCATGTCTGTTTCACTCAGATCCATGATTGACATTCAGTACGGGCTGGGGAAATGGACATCAGACTCTGTCAGAGGCAGCAATTTGCTGGATGAAGCTAGTCCGAGGCATACTGCAGGGGCCCAGGGCACTGCTGGACAAGTCAGAGTGGCTGTGAGCTGGCATTTGTACAGAGATTCCAAACTGCTAAGGAGATCCCTGTTGTTTGCTGGGCTCCTCCCTGTCTGGCAAAAGCTAACCTTCCACCTCAGAAAGCATTATGGTGCCAGAGAGCTGTCTTGGCAGACCTTGGATGAATTATTTACTCTGTCTTTGTTGAGTGAATGCAGGCATCTGTGTGGGGTGTCCAGTGCTGGGCACATCTGAGGCTCCTCTAAAGATGCTTGATCCAGAATTCTAGACTTAATGATGGTGGGCTGCAGAGAAAGAGGAAAAAAACCAATGTCCCCACCCTTGGTCAGACTTCCTGCCATATCTTTAGGGGGGGCATTTTGTTCTCTTTGACTAACCTTTGCCCCCAGCTCCCTGCACTGTCCCCCAACTCCATCTCCATTTAAAAGGGACATTTTGGCCAGGCATGATGGCTCATGCCTATAATCCCAGCACTTTGAGAGGCCAAGGTGGACGGATCACTTGAGGTCAGGAGTTCGAGACCAGCCTGGTCAACAGGGTAAAATCCCATCTCTATTAAAAATACAAAATCAGCTGGGTGTGGTGGCACGTGCCTGTAATCACAGCTACTTAGGAGGCTGATGCAGGAGAACTGCTTGAACCCGGGAGGTGGAGGCTGCAGTTAGCCGAGACTGCACCACTGCACTCCAACTCCAGGCAGACAGAGCAAGACTCTGTCTCAAAAAACAACAACAACAACAACAACAACAACAACAAAAAAAAACTGGACATTTCACATTTTCTTGTTGGTGCCCAATTTGTTGCTCCTCTCTCCTCCTTTACCACCTCACCATGCAGCTCCTGTGTCATAATCTTACACATCCTTCTGTCTGCATTCCCTCAGCATTGGAAAACTCCGAGATGAGAGCCAAGAGCAATGGTTTACTGGAAACTGCAGCAGCTTTAAGCAGCATTTGTTGAAAAGCACAGATTGGGTACTTTCCAATACCTCGGCTCACTTCTGGGTGGTCTTTGTTAAGAGAAGTGGCTTCTAGCCTCGCTGGGTAACACATCTCCCTTCTCAGGTTCCCTGAACAAATGAAACAATTGAAGCAACTGGAAATAGCAGCTACTGGCATGGGAACACACATGGCATCTAACACTTATCGTGACAGAAGAGTCATGTGGCCGAGTTTCTCCAGGCCTCATCCACCTGTGAGTGTTACTGTTGGGGTCATATTAGGGGCAATGGCCTGTCATTGCTGACCCTTGCCCCTGAGACTTTGTCCACAGGAGCATTTTGCAGCCACTCACAAGTACTCCTGTTACACTTCCTCTCTCCCCCACATTGGCAATGTCTCCAGGTCACCTGACAACTCCAGGGGAAAGTACAGCAGATGCCTTATATGCTATATCTGCATGGAGAATGTGTTCCCCTGGTGAGGAAACTCTTCAGGTGATTAAATGGTGACAAACGCTCTGGAATTCTCCCTGTGCTGGGAAGACAGCATGTCCCTTCACCTCCACCTCCCTTTCTGCATCTTAGTTTGTCAGCAGGCCCGAAAGCGGCAGTGGTAACATCACCCTTTGAAAACAGTGAGGAGCCCCTCTCTCTGCTGAGTTATTATTATTTTTTATGTGTTTTTTTGAGACAGAGTCTCAGTCTGTCACTCAGGCTGGAGTGCAATGGCGCGATCTTGGCTCACTGCAACCTCCACTTCTCAGGTTCAAGTGATTCTCCTGCCTCAGCCTCCCAAGCAACTGGGATTACAGGGGTGTGCCACCAAGCCCAGCTAATTTTTTTTTTTTTTTTTGTATTTTTAGTAGAGACGGGGTTTTGCCAGTTGGCCAAGCTAGTATCAAACTCTTGACGTCAGATGACCCACCCCTCCTTGGCCTCCCAAAGCGCTGGGATTACAGGCATGAGCCACCGCGCCCAGCCTCTCTGTGAGTTCTGACTTCTGTCCACAGAGCCAGGATAGGCATAGATATCTGAAGCTTCCCACATGCTGCTCAGCCGTCTTTGAGTGTTCTTCTGGCATGTGAGCCAAACCACTTCCTCATCTTCACACGGAGTGACACCCAGAAGCCCCACAGACCAGTTCATCAAACACACCCAGGCATGGCTGTAGCCCAGTGCAGACTCAAGTTGAGACACCATTAAAATAAGAAATGTTTTTCTAGCTCTTTAAAGCTTACAAAACCCATGCATATACATGACTTCCACTTAATCCTTGAAACAGCCTTTTGAAGTTTGGGTTGTCTTTATTCTCATGTTATAAGGAGTAAAACTGAAGTTCAGGAAGGTTAGAAAAGGCAGACATGACTATTTAGTAAGTGACAGAGCTAGGGATTTTCAGTCCTGTCATATGGAACCCTAGGCTCCCTCTGTGATAAGATTACAAACCTGAGACTTAGTTGAGGGAGATGTAGATTAAGTAGCAACAGCTGTGCCTTCAGACCTGGAGTTCAAGGCAGCTGGCATCACCCAGAGGCAATTAAAGTCTCGGATAGAGTGATAATTAGAATTGGGCTATCCAGGCAAAAATAGCCATGGTCTCTTCTCAAGTTGAGGAGACTTTTCTGTTCTTCTAGGTGTTCTTCTTTTTCCCTCTGTGCTCCACAGCACTTGGATGGGACTTCTCACAGAGTTATTTCTGTGACTCTCCCATCATGCTTGTTCTACTGTAGGACCCTTGAAGCCAGAGACTATGCTATGAACATAGGAGGTACTCAATAAATGTTAGTGGAATGAAGGGCTGTTTCTTAATGTCACTCCATTAGACTTCCAAGTAGGAAATTTAACTGTAGTCATTTCTTTCCCATGAGCACCTCTACCAGAGAGTGGGCATGCATGGTGCACAGTAAAGCAGAATAACTCAACCCTATTGACCTCCTGTCTCAGTTTCCATGCCTTTATGTTGCCCAGCTGCTCCCCTTTGGGGCCACTGATGCATCTCACTTTCAGCTGCCACCCTCCCACCCCAGCTCCTGAGTCTGAACAAGTTCAGGCAGGAAGTAGATTAACCACCTCAGTGCGTCTGGTGGGACTTGGTGCGCAGTCATCCACTGAAACTTGGAGGTTGATAGTCCAGTAACATCCTCTGACAGTCATGTTTCCCCGAGTGATATCTGTCATCTCTCTGGCTATTCCAGGCCCAACCCAGAGATCCAGCTTCTACCTGATCCCTAGCTCTCCCACCCAGAGGCACAGTCTCCTTTTAAGACTGCACACTGCTCCTGAACTCAGCCTGGGACTGGGCCCTGGCATACTATGTGGCACTTTGCCAGCCCTTTTCCCTGGGACAGAACCTGGATCTTATCCATTGCTACCCATGGACAATGTGTCTACAAATAACCTCCTACCTGCCTGTCTGCTGGCCTGTGTGCCTGACTGGGGAGGGCAGACAAGATGCTTGGATTCCTCTCCATTTGCTCCACCCATTTGATTAGAGAGTTGATTCAATCACGCCTGGGCTTCCTGTGTCCTTTGGCCATTGTGCCTCACCCATCAGGCTACCAGTCTGATATTTGCTTTTGTAGCTAGGCTTATTCCTCCTGCCCAAGATTCAGCTGTGTAGATGCAGGGTCAGGTTTTGTTTCATCCTCTTTGTCTGATCTGCATGGCTGTGAGATGCCCACAGTGCCTTGTTTATGCCCAAGCTAAAACTTCATTTGGTTTCATCTTACGTGCTCTTTAAGAGGTTTGGTGTGGAAGAAAGTTTGAAACTAATAGGATAAACTAAAGAGTAATGGTTGGGATTATTTTTATTGATTTATTCTGTCTCTAATATTAAAACTCTATTATCTTTTTTTTTTTTTTTTTTTTTTGAGACAGAGTTTCACTCTGTCACACAGGCTGGAGTGCACTGATTTTGGCTCACTGCAACCTCCACCTCCCAGATTCAAGCAATTCTCAGCCCCCCAAGTAGCTGGGATTACACCATGCCAAGCTAATTTTTATACTTTTTTTTTTTTTTTTGAGACAGAGTTTCGCTCTTGTTGCCTGGGCTGGAGTGCAATGGCGTGATCTTGGCTCACTGCAAACTCTGTCTCCCAGGTTCAAGCGATTCTCCTGCCTCAGCCTCCTGAGTAGGTGGGATTACAGGCATGTGCCACCACGCCTGGCTAATTTTTGTATTTTTAGTAGAGACAGGGTTTCACCATGTTGGCCAGGCTGGTCTCGAACTCCTGACCTCAGGCGGTCCACCCACCTCGGCCTCCTAAAGTGCTGGGATTACAGGCATGAGCCACTGCGCCCGGCTGCATGATTTCTTTAACATCTGGACTTCAACAAATGTGATCCCTCTGCTTGGAGTCTTCTTCCCTGTACCTCCTATGCCACCATCTAGGTCTTCGTTTGGATATTGCTTACTTCAGAAAGTGGTAAGGCCAGCCTGGCTTTCCAGGCTAAGTGTCGTATCTCTGAATTCCCATGTTATTCAGTTCCTCCTCCTCCTCCTCCTCCTCCTCCTCCTCCTCCTCCTCCTCTTCCTTTCCTTCTCTTTCTCCTTCTTTTTCTGCTTCTTCCCCTCCTTTTCCTTCATCTTTTTCTGAGATGGGGGTCTCACTATGTTGCCAAAGCTGATCTTGAACTCCTGGGCTCAAGTGATTTTCCTGCTACGTCAGCCTCCGAAGTAGCTGGAATTACAGGTGCAAGCCATCATGCTTGGCCAGTTCTCTGTCTCTCTTTTTTTTTTTTGAGACAGAGTCTCGCTCTGTCACTCAGGCTGCAGTGCAGTGGCACAATCTCTGCTCACTGCAGCCTCTGCCTCCTGGGTTCAAGTGATTCTCCTGTCTCAGCCTCCTGAGTAGCTGGGACTACAGGCATGTACCACCACGCCTGGCTAATTTTTGTATTTTTAGTAGAGACTGGGTTTCACCATGTTGGCCAGGCTGGTCTCGAACTCCTGACCTCAAGTGACCTGTCCGCCTCAGCCTCCCAAAGTGCTGGGATCACAGGCATGAGCCACTGCTCCCAGCCTCAGTTCTTCTCTTTTACCATATTGAACTGCAAGTATCTGCCTCCCACACCAGATCATAGGCTCTCTGATGGCAAGAACTATGTCATCTTGTTCATGCTCATATCTCCAGTATTTGCAAGTGTGCCAAGCACAGGTACTAGTTTCAGTGAATAGATGAATGAATAATTGAGCTTTGGTGTTGTTACGGGTTGAGAACTGTGTTCCCGCAAAAAGATATGTTGAAGTCCTAACCCCTGATACCTGTGAATGTGACCTTATTTGGAAATAGGGTATTTGCGATGTAACGAGGTTAAGGTGAGCCCATACGAGATTAAAGTATGTCCTAAATTAAATGACTTGTGTTCTTGTAACATAAGGGAACTTTAAAAACAGACACATATGGAAGAGGAACAAAAGATCCTCTCACAGTACCTTCAGAGAGAGCATGTCCCTGCTGATTTTGGATTTTTATCTTCCAGAACTGCAAAAGAATAAACTTCTGTATTTTTTGTTTGTTTGTTTTATTTTTGAGACAGAGTCTCGCTCTGTCGCCCAGGCTGGAGTGCAGTGGCACGATCTCGGCCCACTGCAAGCTCCACCTCCCGGGTTCACGTCATTTTCCTGCCTCAGCTTCCCGAGTAGCTGCAACTACAGGTACCTGCCACCACACCCGACTAATTTTTTGTATTTTTAGTAGAGAGAGGGTTTCACTGTGTGGGCCAGGATGGTCTTGATTTCCTGACCTTGTGATCCGCCCGCCTCAGCCTCCCAAAGTGCTGGGATTACAGGCGTGAGCCACCGCACCCGGCCCACTTCTGTTGCTTTAAGCCACTAAATTTCTGGTACCTTGTCACAGCAGGCCTAAGAAATGAATCCAGGTAAATAACATATATCAGATAGATCGTAGTCCACGTTCCTTTTGGAGGTGTCATACTTCACTTGGCTAGATCTCCTACAAGTCTTGGAAATTACACCTTGGCAATTACCATTTGTGGACTCTTTTAACATAATTGCTGGAAGATTTGTAGTCATAGTTTTCTTAAAAATAACAGTAAATTGTAGTAGCATCTTTTGTTTTTTTTAAAAAAAGAGTAATACACATTGGCCAAAATGTCTGGTAGATTGGATTCAAGGTGTGAAGGAAAGAGAAGAGTTAAGGAGTAAATTATATTCCCATTTAGAAAAGTAGGTGAGGGACGGGTGGCTCATTCCTGTAATCCCAGCACTTTGGGAGGCTGGGTGGGCGGATCACTTGAGGTCAGGAATCCTAGATCAGCCTGGCCAACATGGCAAAACCCTGTCTCTACTAAAAATACAAAAATTAACTGGGCATGGTAGCACACACCTGTAATCCCAGTTGCTAGGGAGGCTGAGGCAGAAGAATTGCTTGAACCTACAGAACAGAGGTTGCAGTGAGCTGAGATCATGCCACTGCACTCCAACCTGTGCGACAGAGCATGACTCAGTCTCAAAAGAAAAGTAGGTGAGGGGACACAAGGTGACGTATGGAAAAAAATCATGTCACAATTTGACAATGGAGCAGGGTAAAGACCTCAATCTTCAGAAAAAAACCATTTTACCTCAATTAAAAAGAAGTTTAAAATGCAACATAAATAAATAGGAACATATATGGAAGTGTTAAAAAGGAAAACATTGAGTTTGACAGATACTATCATAATTAAATACTATTGCTTTGCAAGGGTGTGGAGGGACTGGATAGCTCAATTCTTTCAAAAATCACCTCAGTTCTATGAGCCACCTCCACGTGGTTTTCTAACAGACATTTCAAATGCAACTTGTGGCTATCCTCTTCTCTCATTCCCCATCCCTCTTTCAAAACTGCTTCACTCAAAGCCATCTATATTTCAGTGATAGCATCTCTCTCTCTTTTTTTTTTTTTTTTTTTTGAGACAGAGTTTCCCTCTTGTCACCCAGGCTGGAGTGCACTGGCACCATCTCGGCTCACTGCAACCTCCGCCTCCCGGGTTCAAGTGATTCTCCTGCCTCAGCCTCCTGAGTAGCTAGGATTACAGGCATGCGCCACCATGCCTGGCTAATTTTGTATTTTTAGTAGAGACAGGGTTTCTCCATGTTGGTCAGGCTGGTCTTGAACTCCCAACCTCAGGTGATCCGCCCACCTCAGCCTCTCAGAGTGCTGGGATTACAGGCGTGAGCCACCGTGCCCGGCAACAGCATCTCTCTTTTCCAGTTGTTCAAGCCCCAAACCTTGAGCTCATCCTTAACTTCTTTCTTTCTTTCTTTCACACCAATCTATCAGACATTCTCTGAACTCCGTGTTCAAAATACATTAAGCATTTGACCATTTTCCACCATCTCCATTGTTACTTCACTGGTCATAGCTATCATTGTCTTTCATTCGCTCCTTCCAATTTATTCTCAATGTAGTCTTCTGCTTTGGCCATGGTTCCAAAAGTCTGCTGTGGCTCCCCAGTTTACTCAGAGTAACAGCCAAAGCCCTTCAATTACCTTTCTGATTTATCCTATTGCTTTCTCCTTTGTTTACTCCATTCTAGCCATGCTGACCTTGCTTTTCCTGGACTGTGTCAGACATGTCTCTGCCTTAAGGCCTTTGCACTGGATGCTGCCCCTTCCTCCTTCTTCCAGATTTCTTCCCCCAGAAATCTGATATCAGCTTGACCAACTCCCTATCATCCTCTGAATCTTTTCTTTTCTTTTCTTTTTTTAAAGATGGAGTCTTGCTCTTGTTGCCCAGGCTGGAGTGCATGGCGCAATCTTGGCTCACTGCAACCTCCACCTCCTGGGTTCAGGCAATTCTCCTGCCTCAGCCTCCTGAGTAGCTAGGATTACAGGCTCGTGCCACCACGCCTGGCTATTTTTTGTATTTTTAGTAGAGATGGGGTTTCGCCATGTTGGCCAGGTTGGTCTCGAACTCCTGACCTCAGGTGATCCACCCACTTCAGCCTCCCAAAGTGCTGGGATCACAGGTGTGAGCCACTGCGCCCAGCTGAATCTTTTCTTAAATGTTACCTTCTCAGTGGTGCTTTCCAGGACCACTGTTTCAAATTCTGCTCCCTGCCCCTCTGTGTCTTCTAATCCTTTTAACCTTATTTTACTTATTTCCTCATAGTATCTATCACCTTCTAGCATGCTATCATAATTTATATATTATGTCTATTGTTTACTGGAAAGTTTTTAGCACAGGGTCTTTCTTGCCTAGAGTAGGTTCTTAACACAGGTTAATTCTTGTTTTTGTCAGAGGTTATGACTTAAAAAAATCTTTTGATTTAGATTTGCTTTGCAAAAGGTATAACTTCCATCTTTTAAAGATTATTAGTATTGATGTAAGAGTCACATAACAGAAAATTAACCACTTTAAAGTGAACAATTCAGCCAGACACGGTGGCTCACGCCTGTAATCCCAGCACTTTGGGAGGCTGAGGTGGCTGGACCATTTGAGGTCAGGAGTTTGAAACCAGCCCGGCCAATATGGTGAAACCCCGACTCTACTGAAAATACAAAAATTAGCTGGGCGTGGTAGTGGCCGCCTGTAGTCCCAGCTACTTGGGAGGCTGAGACAAGAGAATTGCCTGAACCTGGGAGGTGGAGATTGCAGTGAGCTGAGATCACGCCATTGTACTCCAGCCTGGGCAAAAGAGTGAAACTCTGTCTCAAAAAAATAATAATAAATAAAATAAAAATTCCTCTATGTTTATAGGCCTTAAAACACAAACCAACTTTCTGTGAAGGTGAATGATTTTGTTAATTGTTTCAAGATGTTGAGTGTTTTAAACTATGTTGTAAAAGCCCTACATGATGACAAAACAAAACTCATTAGTTAGTTTTTCCCTGTTGGGATTTTACTTAATAATATAAAATGTAGACATTCACAGGCAATTTTACAACTGCAAATTTAAACCAAGTATAATCAGAAAAGGGGAAAAATAGACATAATATTGATACATCTGCTTTGTTGAGCTAGATCTGAGAGTAATATATCTCACTCGCTTCATTCTTTCCTTGGTCGTTCAGAGTGCTATAAGGTTAATTCAAGAATATTTCTGGAAGGATACAAAAGAAGCTGTTAACAGGTTTTTTTCTTCTGCAGCAGGGTTCTAGGAGGAAGACTTACTCTATAATTAGATAATATACCTCTTTATACTGTTTGAATTTTTACCCTAGGCTTGTATTACAGTTTAAAAAAAAATAACAATGACAACAACAAAAACCCCAAATTTGTGTTAAATTATCCCTGTGTGTTCCCCACGGTTCTGGGCATGTATTCGTCAGGACTCTTTCTTTTCTTTTTTCTTTCTTTTTTTTTTTTTTTTTGAGACAGGGTCTTGCTCTGTTGCCCAGGCTGGAGTGCCGTGACATGATCTTGGCTCACTGCAACCTCCACCTCCCAGGTTCAAGCAATTCTCATGCCTCAGCCTCCCGAGTAGCTGGGATTACAGGCATGTGCCACCATGCCCAACTAACTTTTGTATTTTTAGTGGAGATAGGGTTTTCACCATGTTGGCTAAGCTAATCTCAAGCTCCTGACTTCAAGTGATCCACCTGCCTTGGCCTCCCAAAGTGCTGGGATTACAGACATGAGCCACCACGCCCGGCCTGTCAGGACTCTTTAAAGTGATGGAAACCCAACTTAAACTAGACTCTGCAGAAAAGTGGGTGGCTGTTACTAGAGCACAGAGCAGGGATGGAGTAGTTTACAGACCTAAAGAAAGAACCATGATCTCAGGCTAGCACTGAGGCCTCCCTATGACAAGCTTGTTTTTTCTCCTGTTCTCATGATCATCATTACTTGTGTTTGCTCTTCTATTCATGTTGGTGTCATTCTCTCTTGCTTCTCCATATGGACATGGCTGTTGGTAGTCCTAGCTTAGCAACCCCAGAGAAAAGAAAAAATATCTTTCTCCCCAAGTCTCTATTTTAATCCTGATGAAGGTTCTCATTGATTTTGCTTGTGTTGCATGCTTCTCCTTGAACTATCGCTATTGCCAAGGGAATTGGCCAGACCTGGATCATTTACCCAGTGTGTGGCCAGCGTAATGGAATCTCTTAACAGAAGGAACAAGTGAAAGCTTCCTGGGAGGAAAAGTAAGTAACCACAGTCTGCTACAGTCTACCTCGTGACTGCTTAGTCTAATACAAATTCTCCTCCCATAGTAGTATTCCAAGACAGCTCCTGGAAATCACACAGCCCTCATACAGATACCTAAAATATATTCACCCCCTTTCCCACAGCAAAACAATTTGATGTATTTACCAGCAGGTTAAGCTCCAAGTCCAAAGTTCTGGGGGATCTTTCTTCTTCTTGGGCTGCTTTGAATATGACTTCTCTCGGTTCGGCGACCCATGTTTAATTGAGTAATGTAATACAATAAAAAACTTTAATTTAGGAAAGAGGAAAAAAAGGGCCGGGTGCAGTGCTCACACCTGTATTTTTTTTTTTTTTTTTTTTTACCTTGTCCCCAAAGAGCCTGTTTTTGGCTAAGTGTGGTGACTCATACCTGTAATCCCAACACTTTGGGAGGCCGAGACGGGTGGATCACCTGAGGTCAGGAGTTCGAGACCAGCCTGGCCAACATAGTGAAACCCTGTCACTACTAAAAATACAAAAATTAGCCAGGCATAGTAGTGCATGCCTATACTAGGGGAGATGAGGCAGGAAGATGACTTGAACCTGGGAGGCAGAGGTTGCAGTGAGCCGAGATCGTGCCACTGCCCTCCAGCCTGGGCAAAAGAGCAAGACTCCATCTCAAAAAAAAAACAAAAAACAAAAAAAAAACCATTGTCTTTTTTTGAACTATTTGGAACCAGAAGAAATCACTCATCTTACTTTAGAGCAGTGGCTACCTTCCTTAAAATAGAATCTGTATGTCCATGTGTGGTTTGAATGTGTCCCCTCCATAATTCAGGTATTGAAACTTAATGGCCAATGTGATGGTATTAAGAGGTGAGACCTTTAAGAGGTAATTAAATCATGAGGGGTCCTCCTCTCATGAATGAGATTAAAACCGTTATATAAGAAGTTTCAAATAGCACTGGGCTCACTTGTCCTTCTACCTTCTGTTATGCAAGGACACAGTGTTTCTCCCCCTGGAGGATACAGCAACAAGGTGTCATCTTGAAAGCAGAAAGCAGCCCTCATAAAACTGAACCTGCCAGTGCCATGATCTTGAACTTCCCAGCCTGTAGAACTGTGAGAAAGTAAATTTTTGTTCTTTATGAATTACCAGTCTCAGGCAGGGCACGGTGGCTCACGCCTGTAATCCCAGCACTTTGGGAGGCTGAGGCAGGTGGATCACAAGATCAGGAGTTCAAGACCAGCTTACACGGTGAAACCCCGTGTCTACTAAAAATACAAAAAATTAGCCGGGCATCATGGCACGTGCCTGTAGTCCCAGCTACTTGGGAGGCTGAGGCAGGAGAATTGCTTGAACTTGGCCGGCAGAGGTTGCAGTGAGCTGAGATTGTGCCACTGCACTCTAGCCTGGGCGACAGGGTGAGACTCTAGCTCAAAAAAAATAAAAATAAAAAATAAATAAATAAAATTAATTACCAGTTTCATGGCTGGGCACAGTGGCTCATGCCTGTAATCCCAGCACTTTGGGAGGCTGAGACGGGGTGGATCATCTGAGGTCAGGAGTTCGAGACCAGCCTGGCCAAAATGGTGAAGCCCTGTCTCTACTAAAAATACAAAAATTAGCCGGGTGTGGTGGCACATGCCTGTAATCACAGTTACTTGGGAGGCTGAGACAGGAGAATCACTTGAACCTGGGAGGTGGAGGTTGCAGTGAGCCAAGATTGTGCCACTGTACTTCAGCCTGGACAACACAGCAAGACTCCATCTCAAAAAAAAAATTATCAATTTCAGTTTTTCGTTACAACAACACAAACTAGACTGAGACAATCTACGTCTATTTCTTAATCTCTATCTCTCTCTCTCTATTTACCTACCTATCTATCTGTCATCTGTCTAACCTCCCTTTCCTTCCAGGAAGTGGAGATTTAGGCAAGTGTTTTGAAGACTATTGCTTCAAAAATGCTTCCATGCTCTTGAGAAGGGGCTACTATTTGTTGCTCATTGCTTACTTTCTTTTACCCTCCTTTGGTTTTTCATTGGCCGTCAAAGTTCTTACTGATGATCCTGCGTCAACTAATTAAGGACTCTGATGGGGAATTGGGAGGGAAGGAAGAAGGAATAAACTTTCAAGTGTGAAAGGATGAAAGGGATATAGTGAGAAAGTAAGAGGACCATTGATCCACAGCCAGAAAAGTGGCTCAAGATTGGGGTCACCACCTGAAAAATCTGGACAAGTGAATCGAGAAGATGTCCATAATAAGCCTTGTCTTTGTGCCCCTGGAATCATATTGGATTAGAAACTTTGCCAACTGACCGTGCAGTTTTCACAAGATTGAAAGCCTTGTATTACTTACCCCTGGTTTCTGAAGATCAGGTATTCACTCTTCATGAAACCTTGCTCATTTTACATCAAGTCTCCTCAATAGTTTTCCTTCTTGTAGAAGCAATGCTCACCTTGAAGCATATATCTATTTCTGCCACTGTCCAATTACCTCTTATGGTATTTCTACCAAAATACCTTTCCTCTTTGTTAGACTAAAGATGACTCCTAGACCCTCAGAGAAATGATGGGAAAGAGTTTCCAGACCTGTACTTAGATGGCTTAACTAAGACTACCAGATCCCCCAAGCTGGGATAGCAATAAATGGATTCTACCAGTCCCCCAGAATGTTCTTTTCCCCCCAGTCTATTTCAAGCCAGGCAATCTGGAACTGAGTTTTATCTTTCCTCTATCTCACGATACTCTTCTTAAAGTTACATGGCGATGGAGACTCAAGGTTAAAGTTTAATCAGCTGATTCTCAAACTGTATATCTCAGATCTCACACCTCCAGCTTTTTATCTGGGGTGGAAGGTGGTGATGGGAAGGGAGGAGAGTATCACAGTTCTACAACAATCATTCTTAATTTCCTCTTAGTGCTTATTTGCAATGCCTCTTCCCCTGGGACCAAATTATTCTCAGGAAATGTTTGGTTGCAAGGAAGAGAAACTCACTAAAATTAGCCCAAGTAAAATGGTACATTTATTATATGGCTATAACAACCAATGTCCAGGACAGTGAGGACATGTTATAGACATTTATGAAGAAGAAATAAGGTATACGTAGTTGGGCCTCAGAGGGTCTATAAAAGGTAGATAGAAAGTAAGGAAATAAGGCTCTTCTTTTCCTAAGACCCTTTCATCTTTCATCTCTGCTTCTTTTAATTCTGGCTTTCTCCCTGCAGAGAATAAATTTCTCCTTATTCATGGTGTCTTTGACCCTGTAGTTTCAGCTTGGTTCACTGTCTCACAGTGGGTGAAAGTGTGTTATCCAAAAGGAAATTGGAGTGCTATTAGGATAGGAGAACAAACTCTAGGATGCCAAAATATGAAAAGTTACCATAATAATCACCAATCTATGCAAGCTAATTCAAGTTGGATAAATAGTTTGCCATATCTGAAGTGGAAGTCACCAAGACACCAATGCATAGTGCCTCACTCTGTCCCCGGAACTTGAAGGCATCCAGTAATTGTTTGCTTAGTGGATGAATAAATTAGCGAATGACTGGAGTTGAATGCAATTCATGTCTGATTTATTTTGATTCATCTTGGTAACACCCATAGACCTGATATACTGGGGTGTGTGTGTGTGTGTGTGTGTTGGTATATGGTAAGTACTCAATAAGCAACCAAATACTTGCTGAGCACCAACCTAATATAATACCTTACTGTATTAGCAGAATAACTCTCACCTCCTTTAAGTATTGTGCTTTTTGAAATGGCAAAATTGGCTAGGCATGGTGTCTCACACCTGTAATCCCAACACTTTGGGAGGCCAAGGCAGGTGGATCACCTGAGGTCAGGAGTTCGAGACCAGCCTGGCTAACATGGCGAAACCCTGTTTCTACTAAAAGTACAAAAGTTAGCCGGGCATGGTGGCATGTGCCTGTAGTCCCAGCTAGTTGGGAGGCTGAGGCAGGAGAATCATTTGAACCTGGGAGGTGGTGGTTGCAGTGAGCCAAGATCGCGCCATTGCACTCCAGCCTGGGTGGCACAGTGAGACTCTGTCTCAAGAAAATAAATAAAATAAAATAAAATGGCAAAATCATTGTATAGTATCATGGTCTCCAGTGTAGAATGTGTATGGCAATGCACCGTATAAAAAATTATTATGACCTCTGAAACAAAAATTGTGTTGCTAATATCTAATATACAGGTTGATATTTGTGTCTTCACATAAGTCACATGTCCAGAGTAGTTCATGGGTTCTCTAAGGGAAGAGTGGGGCTTCCACAACATGGAGGGCCTGACTGAGTTGTCTTCTTCTGGGTGTTGGCTCTCAGCACCCTGTGATATATTGCAGTTTACTTGGGCCCGTGTGGATTCTAAGAAAAATGCCTTATCTAGTTTGAACTAAAGTAACTTTCACAAAATGAACAAAAAGCTTAAAAAGATATCTGTAATGAAACTGTAAATTTAAGACAATACCTATAATGGAAGCATAAGCAAACAATGAGAAAATGGCAAAACAAACATTTCTGCTCTGTTATGAGCTCTTTGTCTGCCACATTAAGAGATAAAACAATGATATCTAGTGAGATCTGACAAGAGGTGTTGAGAAAATTAGACATTATCATGGAGCCCTGTTTGAACTGTGGATTTAAGTCCAACATCACTGACAATGAACATTGCCCCAAAGTGTATCTTGTGCTTGAGTTTTATCCATAAAATTGTCATGGTTATCATGACATTTAGAAATGAAGCATCTAGAGTATGCAGTCCAGTCTTATAGCTTTTTTACAGGGATGTTTTAATCAGGCACTGCTCAATTTCACTTAATTTCACAAACTTTATAGATTTTAGCTTAACAGCAGAGGTTAAAAGGCTACATACTATTAGAGAAATATGTGTTCTTCTGCCCTGGTAAAACTTGGCAGAAATAATAAGAAAAATGTGTTCCTTTGTCAGCAAATGTCATTGGAAGATGCATAGAAAAGATTGCTGAAGATCTGAGGAAACAAGCATTAGGATAGATTTGACATCGTAGAAGGTTTCTGATATAATTGGATGAAAGTACAGATATTTCTAACTTGACTCAATTTATGATACTTGCTAGATTCTGTTTCAATAGTGAAATACATAGAAAATAATTCTCTCTATCGCCATTAAGAAAAATATATCTTGGAGGGGCTATATTAATTATAAAGATATAATTATACCTTTAATTATAATTATAATTACTTCTTAAATACAAGAGGGATAAGGCTAGAGGAATAGAGCATAAGTGAAATTTAATGATTGCATCATTCATATGTAGTTACTGTAGCAAAGAGGTTAGAGCCATAATAATTAAAATTCCAGGAATTTTAGGTGTGATAAATTTTGTGAAAACAGAAACTTTAATATTAAAAACTTCATAATGATGTATAGCAGAAGTTGGCAACCTTTTCTGGTAAAGAAGATAGTCAGTATTTTAGGTTTTCCAGGACGTATGGTCCCTATTATAGTGATTCAGTTCTGCCACTGTAGGGTGAAAGCAGCCATAGACAATATGTAAATTAATGAGTGTGATTGTGTTCCAATAAAACTTTATAAAAACAGGAGTGGAATGGATTTGATGTAAGGGCCATAGCTGGACTTCTGCTTTATAATGAGATGGGGTAGCCATAAACACAGAGGTTCATTGTTTATCTTCTGTCAAAACACTTTAAAAGGTTGTTGAAGTTAAAAACAAATCTTCCATTTATTGATTTTCTTTTTTTGAGACAGAGTCTTGCTCCATTACCCAGGCTGGAGTGCAGTGGCACGATCACAGCTCAGTGCAGCCTAGACCTCCTGGGCTCAAACAATCCTCCTACCTAAGCCTCCAGAGAAACTGGGACTACAGGTATACACCACCACACCTAACTAATTTGAAAAAAATTATTTGTTGGCAAGGTGCAGTGTCTCACGCCTGTAATCCCAGTACTTTGGGAGACCAAGGAGAGTGGAGCACGCAGTCAGGAGTTCAAGACCAGTCTGGCCAAGATGGTGAAACTCTGTCTCTACTAAAACTACAAAAATTAGCCAGACACAGTAGCAGGTGCCTGTAATCCCATCTACTCGGGAGGTTGAGGCAGGAGAATCCCTTGAACCTGGGTGGCAGAGGTTGCAGTGAACTGTGATTGTGCCACTGCACTCCAGCCTGGGCAACAGAGTGAGACTCCGTCTCAAAAAGAAAAAAAAAATACATAAATAAATAAATAAAAATTTTCTGTAGAGATGGGGATGAAGTAAGGGGTGTGGGTGTCTTGCTATGTTGCCCAGGCTAGTGTGAAACTTCTGGGCTTACTTGATCTGCCTGCCTCAGCCTCCTAAAATGTTGGGATTATAGGTGTGAACTATTGCACCCAGCCAATTTATTGGTATTTTATGTAACAAGTGGTTGTCAATAGTATGCTACCTAGCAGATAAATTAAAAGAAAAATAAGAACAGATTAAATAGCTTGTTTCTTCATTTTCGAAAATGACTCTGAGAAAATGTCTCTGTTGGAATATTGTTTAGTTGTGGAAATTACATATGTTTGTCATCTGCATACTGAATACACTTGGAAAAAGAATTTTCTAATATGTTTAATAATCTCCTAAAGAATTGTAGTGGGTTTTGAATCTAATTATTAAAAAATATAAACATACAACCCCTTCTAATTTGCTTGCTGAGTAATTTTTTGGCATTAAGAATGATGGAAATCAGGCCGGCCACAGTGGCTCATGCCTATAATCCCAACACTTTGGGAGGCCGAGGTGGGCGGATCACCTGAGGTCAGGAATTCAAGACCAGCCTGGCCAACATGGTGAAACCCCTTCTCTACAAAAATATATAAATTAGCCAGGCATGATGTCGGGTGCCTGTAATCCCAGCTATTCGGTAGGCTGAAGCAGGAGAATTGCTTGAACCCAGGAGGCGGAGATTGCAGTGAGCTGAGATGGCACCATTGCACTCCAGCCTGGGAGACAGAGTGAGACCTCATTTCGAAAAAAAAAGGCTGGACGTGGTGGCTCATGCCTATAATCCCAGCACTTTAGGAGGCCGAGGTGGGTGGATCACTAGGTCAGGAGATCCAGACCATCCTGGCCAACATGGTGAAACCCCATCTCTACTAAAAACACAAAAATTAGCTGGGCATGGTGGTGGGTGCCTGTAATCCCAGCTACTTGGGAGGCTGAGGCAGGAGAATCACTTGAACCAGGGAGTTGGAGGTTGCAGTGAACCAAGATTGTGCCACTGCACTCCGGCCTGGCAACAGAGCAAGACTTCGTCTCAAAAAAAAAAGAATGATGAAAATCTATTGGCCAAATTTCAACAAAAACATCTTCATGAATGATGGATAGGATTTAAAAGATGGCGATTATGATTTAGTAAGTGCAGCCAAGCAAGAGGTTCCATTTGGTTCTATTTGGAACCTCCATGTGAGGTTCTTTTTCCGTCTGTGTCATCCATTAGAATTAAGTGTTGATCATAAACTGAACTTAGATGCAGGCCTTCAGATTGCTGTGACACAAAACATTAAACCAAGATTTTTACTTATTTTTATATTTACTTTTAAAAATTTTTTATATAAATATATTTTATTATTGTTATTTTTTGAGATGGAGTTTCACTCTTGTTGCCCAGGCTGGAGTGCAATGGCACACGATCTCAGCTCATCACAACCTCTGCCTCCTGGGTTCAAGGGATTCTCCTGCCTCAGCCTCCCAAGTAGCTGGGATTACAGGCATGAACCACCACGCCCGGCTAATTTTGTATTTTTAGTAGAGATGGGGTTTCTCTATGTTGGTCAGGCTTGTCTCAAATTCCCAGCCTCAGGTGATCTGCCCGCCTCGGCCTCACAAACTGTTGGGATTACAGGCGTGAGCCACCGTGCCCAGTCTATTTTTTAAAATGTTTTGAGACTGAGTTTCCCTCTATTGCCCAGACTGGAGTGCAGTGGCGCGATCTCGGCTCACTGCAACCTCCGCCTCCTTAAACCAACATTATAAAAATAATGAAACACATTGAATACATCGCTTACAGATATTTTTGTTCTAGAAATTAATAAATATTATTTAAAGATTTTATTTCATACCTTGCATGCCTTTTAACTATCTCTCTTGTAATAAGTTTCAACATGTAAAGTAGTACTTGTATATTATATAAATATATGAATATGCATATTTTGGTATTTTGGAGTCTGTATGCTAAACCTTTAAAAAATTATAGTGATGGACCAGGCGATGGCTCACGCCTGTAATCCCAGCACTTTAGGAGGCTGAGGCAGGCGGATCACAAGGTCAGTAGATCGAGACCATC
The DNA here is from genome assembly GCF_009828535.3 of Hylobates moloch. NCBI lineage: Eukaryota > Metazoa > Chordata > Mammalia > Primates > Hylobatidae > Hylobates > Hylobates moloch. The sequence continues at coordinate 77,236,175 of NW_026652285.1, read as the reverse complement.
TGGCCAACATGGTGAAACCCCGTCTCTACTAAAAATAGAAAAATTAGCTGGGCGTGGTACTGGGCGCCTCTAGTCCCAGCCACTCGGGAGGCTGAGGCAGGAGAATTGCTTGAACCTGGGAGGCGGAGGTTACAGTGAGCCGAGATCACACCACTGCACTCCAGCCTGGTAACAGAGCAAGACTACATCTCAAAAAGAAAAAAAAAAAAATTATAGTGATACATTATCCAAAAAGTTTGGAGACTATCATTTGGGGTAGGGGGGTAGTATGCATAGCAGAATGTTGACGGACTTTGGAGCTACACAGACCAGCTGTGAGTAATAATAGTAATTACCACTTAATGTCGCTCCTATGGCTAGGCACCATGTAGGATGTGTTGCAGAAATTATCTCATTTTATCCTGTCCAAAACCATATGTGAGAGGATAACATGGCTGCACTTCCTTTTTTCTCTGCACTGGACACATTTCCAAAGATGCTTTGGGACAGACTATGTCTTCTGCTCCTGTGAGCCCCGTTGCCCTCAAATTCTCTTTAACTCTAAGATTGCTGCTCTAAAATTAGGCTCAAGTCTGCCAGGCTCTGGAAAGCATTTAAGGGGATTTCTATGTCGTTCATTGAACAAAAGGGAAAAACCCATAACATCACCTCTTAACATATTATTATATAGTGAACTTTCAACTTTGGATTCAATGGGGGTATTGGCAAGTAAGGATGGAAATGGCAGGTTCAGAAAAATTCAAAGCCACAGTTAAAACAATATTATAGTCAATGCTCCATTATTTGGAGAAGATGAACTGTAATTATACTGTTGGCTAGATCTGGGAGGGGTTCATTTTTTCACTGAGGCTGGGCTTTGGAAGAGGGTCAGACTAAGTCCATACATTCAGGGAGACTCAGAAGGCAACTGGTCCCTGCTCATCCTGCCCCTTGTTGGAGTAGAGGCTGGTAATCTGAACTCATTAATTTCTGCCTAATCACTAACCCTGCAGGTTGGGGAGGCCTGCCCCTCTCAGATCCATGCTGCACTTGACTGCCATTGCTACACCCTGAATAACAGAGTGGGGACTGAACATTACATTTAAAGATAAGAAAACTGAGGTTTAGAGAGATTAAGTAATTTGCATACTGACAGAAAGCCAGCGTCAGAGTTGGAGTTAGAGGCCAGGTCTGGCTGATTCCAAAGCCTCCGTGTCTTCCACTACCTCAACTTGTGCAGTTTGGTCCTTGGCTACTGTGACAGAGATATTTTTGGATAGAGGCTCTTCTTTCTTGACTCTCGAAAAGTATTATATTGGCATATGCCAATTCTACTTATGCCAGATGAAAGCCTTGTGATTCTCCTTTTCTGTGACTTTGCTAAGAGTCATAAGGGACTTTGAAATCATCCATTCCAATGCTTTCATTTTGCAATGAATAAATTAATACCCAGAAAGATAGAGTAACTTCCCCTAGCTCCCCACAGTAATTAGTGATGGCTGTAAACCTGCTTGATCTGAACTTTTTTTTTTTTTAGGTGGATTTTTTTTTTTTTTTTTTTGAGGCGGAGTCTCGCTCTGTCGCCCAGGCTGGAGTGCAGTGGCACGAACTTGGCTCACTGCAAGCTCCGCCTCCTGGGTTCACGCCATTCTCCTGCCTCAGCCTCCCATGCCTGGCTAATTTTTTTGTATATTTAGTAGAGACGGGGTTTCACCGTGTTAGCCAGGATGGTCTCGATCTCCTGACCTGGTGATCCACCCGCCTCAGCCTCCCAAAGTCCTGGGATTACAGGCGTGAGCCACCGTGCCCGGCATTTTTTTTTTTTTTTTTGAGATGGAGTCTCGCTCTGTCGCCTGGGTGGGAGTGCAGTGGCGCTGTCTCGGCTCACTCCAAGCTCCGCCTCCTAGGTTCACGCCATTCTCCTGCCTCAGCTTCCCACAGGCGCCCACCACCACACCCGGCTAATTTTTTGTATTTTTAGTAGAGACGGGGTTTCACCGTGTTAACCAGGATAGTCTCGATCTCCTGACCTCGTGATCCACCCGCCTCGGCCTCCCAAAGTGCTGAGATTACAGGCGTGAGCCACCGCGCCTGGCTAGGTGGATTCTTGCTCTGTCACCCAGGCTGGAGTGCAGTGGTGCAATCTTGGCTCACTTCAACTTCTGCCTTCTGGGTTCAAGCAATTCTCTTGCCTCAGCCTCCTGAGTAACTGGGATTACAGGTGTGTGCCACCATACCTGGCTAATTTTTGTATTTTTTAGTAAAGATGGGGTTTCACCATGTTGGTCAGGCTGGTCTTGAACTTCTGACCCCAAGTGATCCACCCGCCTTGGCCTCCCAAAGTACTAGGATTACAGGCATGAGCAATCCCGCCCGGCTTCGATCTGAACTTTTGAACTCTTCACATATTGGCAAATGATCCCAGAATATAGATGTGTGTGATTCAGCTTCAGTTTTCAAACATCCATAATTGAGCACCAGAGTTATAATTTTCTTTAAAAAAAGTAGACCAAGCATGGTTTCCCACCAAACTTGGTTGAAACTTTAAACCTGTCTGGGGCAGTGGTTATAGTGTTCTAATCCTGGGTTTGTTTCTTGTTCTTATTTGCCTTGATTTGAAAAGATGAGCCATATGATTCCCAAGTGTTTGGATGCTTTTCTGATGCTTTCAATAATACAGCATGTAGAGAGTAGGACTTTTTATGGTCACGTGGTGGTACATAACCATCAAAAAATCCTATCCTATTTCTTTGGCTCTTCTAGCAGGGGAGTGCAGCTATTCGTATACCCTTGACTGAAGACTGGTCCTCCTCTGTTGGGGATGATTGTCCTCTTCGACCAAGCGTGCAGCTTCAGCAGGAACACACATGGAGCAGTGAGGGAGGAAGGGGCTACCCGCCTAGCCAGCCAGATCAGCCAAATCAACCCTGGTGATCAATGGGTGGCAGATGTCGCAGTGAGATTGCCCTCACATCCATCCTATCCTATTTCTAAGATTGAATTTCTAAAAAACTGATTAGGTTGTGTGTGTCTGTGTGTGTGTGTGTGTGTGTGTGGATTACACCTGAGCCTGTAGAGTTATGCCAGGCCTCTAATTTTGCCTTCCTGTTATAAATAATGAATGAATTTACTAAGTGACAGCTAAAAGCAAAAATTTTTTTTTATTGCTTTCACTCCTTTATTCAAACATTAAAAATACATTGAGTACCAGGCCGGGCACAGTGACTCATGCCTGTAATCCCAGCACTTTGGGAGGCTAAGGCAGGTGGATCACCTGAGGTCGGGAGTTCGAAACCAGCCTGACCAACATGGAGAAACCCCGACTCTACTAAAAATACAAAATTAGCCGGGCATGGTGGCACCTGCCTATAATCCCAGCTACTTGGGAGACTGAGGCAGGGGAATCGCTTGAACCCGGGAGGTGGAGGTTGTGGTGGTGAGCCGAGATGGTGCCATTGCACTCCAGCCTGGGCAACAAGAGTGAAACTCCATCTCAAAAAAAAAAAAAAAAAATCGAGTACCTACAATATGCTAGAGTCTGTGCTTATCCTTGTCCTTGAGAGTTTCATGGTCCAGAAGAGGAGATAGAATTATAAAGACATATAAGATTTGAAAAGACACATGATGACTATTGTCATAGAAGTGTGTGGGCACTGAGAAGCTTATATTGGTCCAGAGGAGTGGGGAAGACACTGGAGGAAGCGATATTTGATCTGAGTATTAAAGGATGAGTAGGAATTCATCAGTAGGGAAGGGGAAAGTTTATTTCAGAGGAAAAGACTAATGCAAACAAAGGTAGAGAGGAGTAGATCCCCACTGGGTTGTAAATTCTTGTGATTGGTAACTTAAATGTGAATGACTAGTATTTCAACACTTTGGGCCCATGAAGACTGATTTCAAGGTTTTAAAATCCATTTTTAAAAATTAATTTTTGGCCGGGCGCGGTGGCTCACGCTTGTAATCCCAGCACTTTGGGAGGCCGAGGCGGGCGGATCACGAGGTCAGGAGATCGAGACCACGGTGAAACCCCGTCTCTACTAAAAATACAAAAAATTAGCCGGGCGCGGTGGCGGGCGCCTGTAGTCCCAGCTACTCGGAGAGGCTGAGGCAGGAGAATGGCGTGAACCCGGGAGGCGGAGCTTGCAGTGAGCCGAGATTGCGCCCCTGCACTCTAGCCTGGGCGACAGAGCGAGACTCCGTCTCAAAAAAAAAAAAAAAAAAAATTAATTTTTAAAGCTATGTTGTAATTATTGTTTGGCTTTGCTGGCTATTATTTATTTGGCATCTATTATGTGCTCTTAACTGTGTTAGGTGCTTTAAATATTTAATTCCTATGGCAATTCTATACTGTAGCTACCAAAGAGGAAACTGAGTATCAGGAAGCTTAAATGCTTTGCCACGGTCTTAACGTGTAAGAGGCCAAGCAAGATTTTTGCTCTTCAAACATACTTGTACTCACCAAAGTCATTTATTTTTAACTGAAGTAATAGTCTCTACTATGAAGTGTAAAACAGATCTTTAAGAATGAATGCTTTTGTTTTTGTTTTTTTCTGAGATGGAGTCTTGCTCTGTCTCCCAGGCTGGAGTGCGGTGGCACGATCTCAGCTCACTGGAACCTCCACCTCCTGAGTTCAAGCAATTCTCCTGCCTCAGCCTCCCGAGTAGCTGGGATTACAGGCATGCACCACCATGCCCGGCTAATTTTTGTTTTCTTGGTAGAGATGGGTTTCACCATGTTGGGCAGGCTGGTCTTGATCTCGTGACCTTGTGATCTGCCCGCCTCAGCCTCCCAAAGTGCTGGGATTACAGGCGTGAGCCACCGCGCCCAGCCCAAGAATTATTTATTAAAAGAACTTAAAAGTATTATAGAAGACTATTTAAAAGCAGCTCATCTAGCTTTGAGGTATAGATCAAGAAGGTCATCCAGAGAGATTAGGTGACATGCTCATGGCCCAGGCAGTTAAGATAGCTTGCTGATACTTGATCCTCTGCTTCCTACAACACTGCTCTGGCTCTTTGACACCAGATCCCAATTATGCACCTGGGAGATATAAAAGTGAATAAGAAATACTGCTTACAGGAAAGCTCAATAACTTGCCTAAGGTCACAAAGCTCAGGAGGAGTGGAGCTGGCACGGAAGTCAGGCAGTCTGGCTTCAGGGTTCATGGTCTTAACTATGCTCTTACAGAGGTGTAGAGATGGGAGGATAGGATGGGCAGCCTCTCTTTAATCCTGCCATTATTTGCTCAGGGACCTACTAAAGACATTACTTAGGCCAGGTGCAGTGGCTCATGCCTGTAATCTGAGCACTTTGAGAGGATGAGGCGGGCAGATCACCTGAGGTTGGGAGTTTGAGACCAACCTCGGCAACATGGTGAAACCCCGTCTTTACTAAAAATACAAAAAAATTAGCCGGATGTGGCAGCACATGCCTGTAATCCCAGCTACTTAGCAGGCTGAGGCAGGAGAATTGCTTGAACTTGGGAGGCAGAGGTTGCAGTGAGCTGAGATCACGCCACTGCACTCCAACCTGGGTGACAGAGACTCCATCCCCAAAAAAAAAGACATTACTTAACCATATTTAGTACTTTAATGTTCCCAAACTGTAATCATATTTGCCTAACATGTCACCATTTACAAAGTACATTAATAAGCTTGACTTTGATTTGATGGCACTTCACAACAACCATGGGAGGTATAGCCAAGACGGGTTTTGTTATGCTTATTTACAGATGAGGAACCAGGCTCAGAGAGACTAAAGGAGTTGTTCAGCCTTATGTATGGCTATGCAGAGATGGCATTACAATCCATTACAAAGTTAGTAGTCACTGTCTTCAAGATACTTTATATAATATAAACAGAGGCAAAATCATGACTGAAAATGAAAGGCAAAATGTGATGTGTTCTCTAGGACATACTGGGTAGGATGATTGCAGGTTTAGAAGATAAGAAAATTATGTCCCATTGGCTTTCTGTCAGAGGGGGAATATGAGCTAGCTAATAAATATGGAAAATATATATACAGGTGGTAATAGTGACGAGGGCATTCCATGGGAGGCATGAATAGACCTGGGGTGTGAGCTTCTGTTGCAACCTCAGCTTCTGGCAGCTGGTTCATTCATCACTGTATTTGAAGGCTCAGCCTGTCCAGGCCAGTCTAAACAAGAGGCAGGTAGCTTGGCTCTCCCCTTTTGGATCTGAAAGTTTCCAAAATGTTCCTGGGCTCCCACAAAACTTCTAAAGCCATGGCCCTTTTGCTTTGGTTTTTGCTGCCCTGGTTATTGACTGCCCCATATTTAGAGCCTGCCTGATTTGCTGTCTAATATCTGTGGCTTTGCTGTTCCATGAACACATACGTGGATGATGTTTCCTACTATCACCACTACACAGAGCTGATTCTATGCAGTTAATTACTCAGGCAGCTGTGGGCTGCACCCCACCTTCCACTTCTGTCCACTCAAAATGCTTCAAGCAATGGATTTCACCTGCCAGAGAGCTGACAGGGAGAAGGTACTTCATAATACTATCAATCATAAAATAACCACTAAAATAATGCAGCAAAAATTATAGCTAATATGCCAATAAAAGAAATAGAAGGGAATAAAAATAAATTAATGAATCTAAATGAAGGCAGAAAAAGAGGAAAAAGCGGAGAACCAATGAGATAAATTGAAAGCAAATAGCAAGTGGGTAGATTAAAACCCAACTGTACCAATAATCACATTAAATATAAATGGTCTAAACGCCCAAATGGAAAAACTGAGATTGTCAAATTGGATACAAAAGCAAATCTCAACTATAAGCCACCTATAAGAAAACCACTTCATTTATTTATTTATTTATTTTAATCTAATTTTTTTGAGACAGGGTCTTGCTCTGTCACCTAGGCTGAGTGCAGTGGTGGAATCATGGCTCACTGAAGCCTTGACCTGGGCTCAAGCAATCCTCTCACCTCAGCCTCCCAAGAACCAAGTAGCTTGCTGGGACCATGGGCATGCACCACCATGCCCAACTTTTTTTTTTTTTTTTTCTTTTTTTGTGGAGATGGAGGTCTCACCTTGTTGCCTAGGCTGGTCTCATACTCCTGAGCTCAAGTGATCCACCTGCCTCAGCTTCTCAAAATGCTGGGATTACAGGCATGAGCCACCATGCCCAGCCAAGAAACCCACTTTAAATATGAAGATATAAATATGTTAAAAGTAAAGAGATGAAGAAATCATCTTTCTTCTCTGGGAAATTCAACCCTAGAAGGTATCCTAGAGGGATTCCTGCCCTGGGGCTCCAGGTCTCTCAGGAAGTCCCCAAGCGAGGAAAGTGAACTCTTTCTGACCTTCATTTCCATTAGGTGTTTCCTTCATTATACTGTAGTGAGGGTCCCAGAAAGATTATGCTCTCTGCACTCCCCTCAGGCTCTTGGATCCTGTCTGAGTGATTACCTCCTGAGCTTCCCTCAGAAAAAGACTGAGGGGAACTTGGTGATTGATACCAGCTTTCCCAAGATGTTAGTTTGGTCTTGATGAAAACACTTTAGTGGGCCGGGCATGGTGGCTCATGCCTGTAATCCCAGCACTTTGGGGGGCTGAGGCGGGAGGATCACCTGAAGTCAGGAGTTCGAGACCAACCTAACCAACGTGGTGAAACCCTGTCTCTACTAAAAATACAAAAAATTAGTTTGGCATGGTGGTGTGTGCCTATAGGCCCAGCTACTCGGGAGGCTGAAGCAGGAGAATCACTTGAACCCAAGAGGCAGAGGTTGTAGTGAGCGGAGATTGCGCCGCTGCACTCCAGCCTGGGCAACAGAGCGAGAATCCGTCTCCAAAAAAAAAAAAAAAAAAAAAGGAAACACTTTAGTGTTATACCACTGCACTTAGAATAAAGGCAAAATTCCTTAACCTAATTTACATGGCCTTTTATGACCTCCCATTAATAGGCACACATGAAAAACATAATAAATATGAGTTCAATAAACAAATAAATGAAAACATTTAAATGAGAGGAGAAATAGACTAGTTTTTGCTCACCTGTCCAGTTCATCTCTCACTGTGTCCATCTCCCCATCATATGCTATATTCTAGCCATACTCAGCCCTTGCAATTTCTTAAAATCTCTGTGCTTTCTTTACTTTGGCTTCACACATGCCATTTTCTTGAAACATTCTTTCTTGCTTCCTCACACTGGACACACACACACACACACACACACCACAATTACCCCATCTCCCATCCCCAACACCCCACACTTGCTTAAATAAGTCCCCCTCATTCTTCAGGATTCAGCTTAAAACTTGTTCAGAAAGCTTTTTCCACCCTTTTAGTTGGTGGTCCTCCTATGAGCGCCCATAATTCCCTGTGCTTCTCATTTATAACAATGATCATTTTGTGCTATAGTCATTTAATTGTCTATCTTCCCTGTTAGATTGAAGCACAGGAGCTGAATAAATTGCTTTTTAAAAACTAATGAATAAATTCCTGAAAGATTCTACACTCAGAATGAAAACGAAGGCTGCCCCACCTCTATGGCAGGATATCCCAGTTGGGCAGAGAGAAAGAAGGAGGAGCTGAACCTTGATCTGGAGTCCATCTTAGAGTCCCTGGGGAGGGGCATTTGTGTGTGGTAACATTCAGCCTTTTCAGGGAATGTGAAGAAAGGAGCTGTCATACTAAAAAGGGCTACCCACCTTTGAGGGAACTAATAAAATGTCTCTTCAAGGGCTGGCTGTCCAAGTTCTGGCTGTCCAAGTTCTGGCTTAAGGAGCTGGGCTCTGTATCTCCACACCCTGTAACAACCTTTGAAGGTCTGAGAGTGGAATAGCATGTGTGAGCATGGAAAGGGACGCTCAGCCAACTCCAGCAGTTTTGCGATGACATTTGCTACCATCAGGAAAGCATCAAGGGTCACTAAAGGAGATCCATGAAAAATAGTTTCCAGTAAAGTAGCAGGCAAAAGACATTTCTAGAAACCAAATCTTTATGCTCATTGTATTTCCTTTTGAATTCAAAGACATTCCATTGGAAATAACTTCCTAACAGTGTGAGGAAAAATTATGGAAAAAAGGGGCTAAGCGGGTGATTGTGGCTTGGATTATCAGGTTTGCTGACCCAGGTGTCACACTTACACCACTTTTAGAGGAGGTGGCATTTTTCTGATCCTGGAATTTCTCTCTGTCCATCATGATCTCATCTCCTTCTTCAGGGCCACAGAAATTTCAACAGTGGTCTGCCTTTTCTTGATCCTCTCTTCTTTGTTTCTTCTTTCTTTCTTTCTTTCTTTCTTTCTTTTTTTTTTTGCGACAGAGTTTTGCTCTTGTCACCCAGGCTGGAGTGCAATGGTGTGATCTCAGCCCACTGCAACCTCCACCTCCTGGGTTCAAGCAATTCTCCTGCCTCAGCTTCCTGAGTAGCTGGGATTACAGGTGTGTGCCACCATGGCTGGCTAATTTTTGTATTTTTAGTAGAGACAGGGTTTCACCATGTTGGCCAGGCTGGTCTCGAACTCCTGAGCTCAGATGATCCATCGCCTCAGCCTCCCAAAGTGCTGGGATTACAGGTGTGAGCCACCATGCCCGGCCTCCAAATGTATTATGACCACAATAATTAGTTTCTTGCATAACCTTCCAGATATGTTCTGTGCTTAAAGTATTTTGGGGAAAGTGTCAGGAGAGAGAAATGAATGAAGCTTGAAAATTGCTGGAGAGGAAGTGAGCGAATTTGGAACACAGGGGCCTTTGTGGGAGCAAAGGATTCAGAATGTTTCCTATGTAAGAGTTAAAATTATTGAAAGCGATTGGGTTGCACCTGATTGTCAGAGAAGCCATTAAGACTTCTAGGATAAAATCTCCATCAAAAGAGAAAGAGATGGGCATTGGGCTGAAGGTGTTAGCTAATGATGGTTCTGGGTCTATGTGCCAGATGTCTTCCCTTTGCCCTTTTTCCAGCCTGATCTCAGCCCCACCCCAACCCTCAGGAGGCTGACCTGTACAGACTACTGTAACACTTCATCAGGCTTCCTTGTCTTTTGGCCTTTGCTTGATTTTTGGTAAATGAAAATCTCCAGCAGGAAATCAGAGGTGGGTGTGGGAGGGAAGTCTGGATATTTATTTCTCAGGTTCACTCTCTGCAGTGTTACCCAAAGCAGGCTATATCTCTAGACTGAAGGGCACAGTTCCTCTCAAAGTGGACTTCTCTGCGTGAGTCTCTCTATTAAGTTACCAGTAGCTGCTCCTTCCTCTCATCTTTATGGGCATGAAGGTGGTAACATCCCACTGTTACTAGTCTGGGGTTATTCCATTGTCCCTTGTGAGTCCTTTATGCCTACTTTTTATAAATAGTCCTTTACTAAGAACTCAAACAATTCTAATTTGAAAGCATCATCTACCTTCTGCTGTGATCCTGAGATATAGTCAGTTTGGCAGCAGACTCCAGAACCTGTCCCAACACAGCTATCTTGATGGCGGGCTTATGTCCTGGGGAAATCGCTAGAGGACTGGTTTGAAGGACTTGTAACACTGGAAGCCTAAGGCAATTTTGCCATGCAGCAACCATCTCCAAATATGATGCAGAGAGAAGTGTCATCTGCCCTTGCTTTTGAGAAATAGCATCTTCTGGGCAAGAATTTTCACTACCGTGTTGGCAGCAATTGGAAGCAAAAGCTCAGCCCCAGCCATGTGGCTTCAGACATGCCAGGCAATAGTGGTATGTATGATCCTGTACCAATTATCTATTGCTGCATGTCAAACCTTCCCAAAACAGAATAGCTTAAAACAGCCATTTTATTACTCCTCATTGTTCCATGGGATTGTTGTGGGCTCAGCAGGAAGGTTCTTGCTTGTGGTCTATCATGCAGTTGCAGTTAGATGGTGGCCGGAGCTGGAGTCACCTGAAGGCTTGACTGAGTTGAATATCCAAATGGCATCTCCATTCTCACATCTTGTAAACTGGTGCTGGCTATTGAATAGGATCAAAGCTGGAACTATCAACCAGGCATTTGATTTTCCTCCACAGGGCATATTCACATGCGTAGCTTGGGCTTCCTCATAGCATGGTGGTCTCAGAGTAGTTAGAATTCTAACATGAAACCTGGCTTCCCCAAAAATGCATTTTCCAAGAGATCCAGATGAAGGTGCATTATTTCTTATAACCCAGCCTTAGAAGACACGCAGTATCACTTCAGGCACATCTATTCATCAAAAGTTAGTTCTAGGCCTGCCCAGATTTAAGGGAAGAGAGTGAGTATCCAGAGCCATGGATTACTGGGAGGCCATCTTTGGGGACTACCATAAGCTCCAAGGGTGGTTATTTTAGCACAAGTGGTGGCAGGAGCAAGAATTGCAGGTATCTCTTTGGAATGCCAAGGTTTCTGCTGTCGGCAAGATAACAGCCTTGAGAGCAAACAGAATTGGCTTTTCATTTCATCCACATATCTGCAGGCTAGGGGAGCCCCTTGGAAAATCAGGAGAGGGACTAGACTAGGAATCTTGCAAATCCAGGGGCTTAAGTGTCCTACTTTAGGATACATTGTAGTAGAAAGGCAAAACTACCCTGGTTTGACATAAATGAGCAAGTTGAGGCTGAAAGAAATTAGTGGTAGAATCAAGATTCAAACCTACGCCTGGCTGCTGTCAAAAACTCTTAACACTAAGTCAGAGGTAGATTACTCAAAATGTCTACAGGGGCCAGACACTTTCAATAAATACATCAAGCTAGTGTAAGACAGCTGGCAAGAAGCAACCTATGTTGCAATCAAGCTGAACACCTGTTTTAAAACATTTGCCTTTTAACATACTTGTAGACAAATCCAAACTAAAACAAAATTCAGCCCAAGGGCAGTGGTATAGGTGGTGTAAATGGTGCCTGCAAACAGTGGAAATGAGTTTGTGCCTTTTCTGCCTATGGAAGGGGCTAGAATTTGCAAAGATTGTTGCTTTTCACCACTTTCTTAGGGAGCAGCACATAGAAATGTTAAGTTCTCTGCTCAAACTCCTTCCCGTATCCTTGCCCAAAGGCTGTCAATTTACAACCTACGTACTAAATTCTACTACTTCCCCAAATATATATGTATGTGTGTATGTATATATATATATATTTTTGTTTGTTTGTTTGTTTTGTTTTGTTTTGTTTTTTGAGACGGAGTCTCACTCTGTTGCCCAGGCTGGAGTGCAGCGGTGTGATCTCGGCTCATTGCAACCTCCGCCTCCTAGGTTCAAGCAATTCTCCTGCCTCAGCCTCCTGAGTAGCTGGTACTACAGGCACAAGCCACCACGCCCGGCAAATTACTGTATTTTTAGTAGAGATGAGGTTTCACCATGTTGGCCAGGATGGTCTTGATCTCCTGACCTCGTGATCCACCTGCCTCAGCCTCCTCAATTAGGAAAAGAGGAAGTCAAATTGTCCCTGTTTGCAGATGACATGATTGTATGTTTAGAAAACCCCATCATCTCAGCCCAAAATCTCCTTAAGCTGATAAGCAACTCAAAGTCTCAGGATACAAAATCAGTGTGCAAAAATCACAAGCATTCCTATACACCAATAACAGACAAACAGAGAGCCAAATCATGAGCGAACTCCCATTCACAATTGCTACAAGGAGAATAAAATACCTAGGAATTGAACTTACAAGGGATGTGAAGGACCTCTTCAAGGAGAACTACAAACCACTGCTCAACCAAATAAAAGAAGACACAAACAAATGGAAGAACATTCCATGCTCATGGATAGGAAGAATCAATATCATGAAAATGGCCTTACTGCCCAAGGTAATTTATAGATTCAATGCCATCCCCATCAAGCTACCGGTGACTTTATTCACAGAATTGGAAAAAACTACCTTAAAGTTCATATGGAACCAAAAAAGAGCCCGCATAGCCAAGACAATCCTAAGCCAAAAGAGCAAAGCTGGAGGCATCAAGCTACCTGACTTCAAACTATACTACAAGGCTACAGTAACCAAAACAGCATGGTACTGGTACCAAAACAGAGATATAGACCAATGGAACAGAACAGAGGCCGCAGAAACAACACCACACATCTACAACCATCTGATCTTTGACAAACCTGACAAAAACAGGAAATGGGGAAAGGATTCCCTATTTAATAAATGGTGCTGGGAAAACTGGCTAGCCATATGTAGAAAGCTGAAACTGGATCCCTTCCTTACACCTTATACAAAAATTAATTCAAGATGGATTAAAGACTTACATGTTAGACCTAAAACCATAAAAACCCTAGAAGAAAACCTAGGCAATACCATTCAGGACATAGGCATGGGCAAGGACTTCATGACTAAAACAAAAAAAGCAATGGCAACAAAAGCCAAAATAGACAAATGGGATCTAATTAAACTAAAGAGCTTCTGCACAGCAAAAGAAACTATCATCAGAGTGAACAGGCAGCCTATAGAATGGGAGAAAATTTTTTCAATCTACCCATCTGACAAAGGGCTAATATCCAGAATCTACAAAGAACTTAAACAAATTTACAAGAAAAAAACAAACAGTCCCAGTGAAAAGTGGGCAAAGGATATGAACAGACACTTCTCAAAAGAAGACATTTATGCAGCCAACAGACACATGAAAAATGCTCATCACTGGTCATCAGAGAAATGCAAATCAAAACCACGAGATACCATCTCACACCAGTTAGAATGGCGATCATGAAAAAAATCAGGAAACAACAGATGCTGGAAAGGATGTGGAGAAATAGGAATGCTTTACACTGTTGGTGGGAGTGTAAATTAGTTCAACCATTGTGGAAGACAGTGTGGCGATTCCTCAATGATCTAGAACTAGAAATACCATTTGACCAGTGATCCCATTACTGGGTATATACCCAAAGGATTATAAATCATGCTACTATAAAGACACATGCACACATATGTTTATTGTGGCACTATTCACAATAGCAAAGACTTAGAACCAACCCAAATGTCCATCAATGATAGACTGGATTAAGAAAATGTGGCACATATACACCATGGAATACTATGCAGTCATAAACAAGGATGAGTTCATATGCTTTGCAGGGACATGGATGAGGCTGGAAACCATCATTCTCGGCAAACTCTCACAAGGACAGAAAACCAAACACCCCATGTTCTCACTCATAGGTGGGAATTGAACAATGAGAACACTTGGACACAGGGAGGGGAACATCACACACTGGGTCCTGTCGTGGCGTGGGGGGCTGGGGGAGGGATAGCATTGGGAGAAATACCTAATGTAACTGATGAGTTAATGGGTGCAGCAAACCAACATGGCACATGTATACCTATGTAACAAACCTGCACGTTGTGCACATGTGCCCTAGAACTTAAAGTATAATATAAATAAATAAATATATTCTGTTGTGATGGGCAATTAGTTGAAAAAGTTATTATCAATAGAAAAGAGTGTCTGGGTTAAGACAGGGATTGTGGAGACCTAGGTTTTATCATGCAGAATGCCTCCAAGTAGCAGGCTTTAGAGAGAGTAGACTGTAAATGTTTCTTGTCAGACTTAAGGTCTGTGTTGATGTTAATGCTGGAGGGATATATTGAGGCATGTCCCACCCCCATTTCCCATCATGGCCTGAACCAGTCTTTCATGTTAAATTTTAGAGTGCCTTGGCTGAGTCCACTCAGGTGGTTGCAGAGGGTCTTCTAATTTTATTTTTGGTTTACAACATAAATGATACCAGCCATTATTCTGGAGGTCACAAGATGTGCAACTCCCGATTACTCCTGCAGATAACATCACTATTGTAGAACCTAAGATTGGCCTTTTGAGATGTCTTTTCAGCATTTTGCATTTCTGACAACCAGTGGCTTCATCTGGACCTGTTGACCCCCACCAACTGGTCCTCGTGGCCCTACCTAGAAGGGGTCCACCAAACCGTCCTTGCAAAGCCCTAGCCTCCAAATTTTTGGAGAGATTGATTTGAGTAATAACTCTGTCTCCCTGTGCTGTGACCAGTGTGAAAGGAAAATAAATCTTAGGGCCCCAAATAACTAAGCCAAAGGGAAAAGTCAAGCTGGTAACTGCTTAGGGCAAATCTGCCTCCCATTCTATTCCTTAAAAAGATAACTACTAAGATTAAAAAAAAAAAAAAAAAGCTACATGGGGCCAGGTGTGGAGGCAGAGGTTGCAGTGAGCCGAGATCACACCATTGCACTCCAGCCTGGGCAACAGAGCAAGACTCCATCTCAAAAACAAACAAACAAAAAAACTACATGGAGCCAAGTGCCTGTGATTCCAGCACTGTGGGAGGCCGAGGCAGGTGGATCACTTGAGGTCAGGAGTTCAAGACCAGCCTGGCCAACATGAAGAAACCCCGTCTCTACTAAAAATATGAAAATTAGCAGGGTATGGTGGTGTGAGCCT
The DNA here is from genome assembly GCF_009828535.3 of Hylobates moloch. Lineage (NCBI taxonomy): Eukaryota > Metazoa > Chordata > Mammalia > Primates > Hylobatidae > Hylobates > Hylobates moloch. The sequence goes on along the minus strand of NW_026652285.1, from coordinate 77,220,844 downwards.
GTAATCCCAGCTACTGGGGAGGCTGAGGCAGGAGAATCACTGGAATGCGGAAGGTGGAAGTTATAGTGACCCGAGATCACCCCACTGCACTCCAGCCAGGGCCACAGAGCAAGACTCCATCTCAAAAAAAAAAAAAAAAAAAAGGCTACATGCCTTCCTCACAAGGAATTTCTCTGTGGGCAAAGGACAAACAGAACTCAAAGTCATCCCTCTGCTCGCTGAGATAAATGCATATCTGATTGCCTTCTTTAGAAAGCCTCTCTAATCAGAAACTTAAAAGAATGCAACCATTTGTCTCTTACCTACCTATGACCTGGAAGCTCCCAATCCGCTTCGAGTTTTCCTGCCTTTCCAGAAGGAACCAATGAACATCTTAGCTATATTGATTGATATCTCATGTCTCCCTAAAATGTATAAAACCAAGATGTACCCCAACCACCTTGGGTACATATCATCAGGACTTTGTGAGGCTGTGTCACGGGCAAACATCCTTAACTTTGGCAAAATAAACTTTCTAAATTGACTGAGACCTGTCTCACATATTTGAAGTTCACACCAGTGTAAACCAAAAATAAAATTCTAAGACCTCCCCAACCAACCGAAAGGACCTGTCCTCTCAGCCAAGGGCATTCTAAAGTAATCTAAATACATATGTAAATTCTAAAGTAAACTAAATACATATGTAAATTATATAACATTTTATAAAATGAGAAAAATCAAGCAAGAAGGGGAATTGAGAGTAGTGAGGGGGTAGGTGCACTCATAAATCAGGAGGTAAAGGAAGACCTCTCTACCCAGAGGAGGCCTCACATCTTCTTGCCCAGGAAGTGGCAAAGTGCAGCCCATTGGCCAAATCTGGCTGTGGCCCATTTTCTTAAGGTCACAAACTAAGAATATTTCTTTTTCAAGTTTTTAAAGAATTGTAAAATAAGAAAAAAGAATACATGAAAGAGACCTTACATAGCCTGCAAAGCTTAAAATAGTTACTATCTGACCATTTACAAAGAAAGTGTGCAGAGTTGGCCCACCTTTTATGTCATTGCTTTGGCAACCAGCTTTGTACAAGTGTAGCCTGACAGTACCTGGCCTCAGCTGCACTGAACATCTTTTGTTTTCTTCCTGCACTTCCCACCTACCCACCCACCAGGGAAGTCTGCCTGACACTTACACCTGTGCCTCCTGGAGACATGAATTACTTAACACTCTATGAGGCAGCTCTTGACAACAGGGGCATGGGAGCTGACAGGTAAGTGCTCACGTCCCTGTTTCCCTCTCCTGGGAAGATAATTCTGTATTACTGTCTATATACTTCAGAAGGGCCAGTTACTCAAAGTTGTGACCAACTTGATAACACGTGGGCTCGTCCTGTTTCTATTTCTTTCCCTCCAGTTTCCTATTCTCTGAGCTCTTGTTGTAGCAACTACTTTTGACGGGGAGCCCAGGCTAAGACCGTAACTGCGGATGTGTTCGCCCTGCTCACTACACAGACAAAATTAATTCATTTAGACCATGGCATTGCAATAAAGGAAGAGTTTAACAGACATGAGGCTGGCCAGGCCATATGGGAGACAGTTATTAGTCAGATCAATTTACCCCCAAATTCCGAGGCTAGGGATTTTCAAGGATAGTTTGGCAGGCCAGGGAGTTCACTTCTGGCTGTGGCCACAGGACTGGCTGGTGGGGCCAGGTGGAATCATTGATCAGAAATGCAAAAACCTGAAAAGACATCTCAGAAGGCCAATCTTAGGTTCTACAACAGTAATGTTATTTATCCACAGGAGTAACTGGAGTAGTTGCAAATCTTCTGACCTCCGGAATAATGGCTGGTTATCATTTATGTCTGCACCTTAGCAAAATTCAGGTTCTTCATCCTCCTAACCTGGTGGTCTTTCATTAGCTTTACAAAAGCAGTTTAGTGGCCAGGTGTGGTGGCTCACACCTGTAATCCCAGCACTTTGGGAGGCTGAGATGGGCGGATCACGAGGTCAGGAGTTCAAGACCAGCCTGGCCAACATGGGGAAACCCTGTCTCTACTAAAAATACAAAAATTAGCTGGGCATGGTGGCGGGCACCTGTTAATCCCAGCTACTTGGGAGGCTGAGGCAGGAGAATTGCTTGAACCTGGGAGGCAGAGGTTGCAGTGAGCCAAATTTCACCACTGCACTCCAGTCTGGGCGAAAGAGCAAGACTCTGTCTTGGAAACAAACAAAAAAAGCAGTTTAGTTTTGGGGAAGGGTTATTATCATTTAACCTGTAAACTAAATGTCTCCCAAAGTTAGCTTGGACTAAGCCCAGCGGTGATTTAGGGCTGTTTGGAGGTTTAAAGGCAAGATGGGAGTTGGTTAGATCAGATCTCTTTCACTGTTATAACTTTCTCACCGTTACAGTTTTTGCAAAGGCATTTTTAAGACAGTTAGTACGAGGAGTGACCCTAGAAAGCTGACTCTTAGGCTGGACTCTGGAACTGGTTCACTTGCCAATCACTCCACTGCTGGTGGTGGGCATGGTAATGGTAACCCTGGCATGCTGGGGCATCACAGTTGCTAAGACTCTCACTAGCGGTGGATTAGAATGGGGTGCGGGTGGAGGGGGAAGCATTGGATTATGAGCTAGCTAAGGCACCTGATGGTATAGGCGTAATAGGATTTTTTTTTCCTTTATGAGAATTGTAGAGTTGGCTGACTTTTATTACCTTCTTTAGAAACCATGAAGATAAATGACAGATGCCTTTTTTTTTTTTTTGAGATGGAGTCTAGGTCTGTCGCCCAGGCTGGAGGGCAGTGGTACAATCTCGGCTCACTGCAACATCCGCCATGTGGGTTTCAGCAATTCTCCTGCCTCAGCCGCCTAAATAGCTAGGACTACAGGCGGGCACCACTACACCCAGCTAATTTTTGTATTTTTAGTTGAGACAGGGTTTCACCATGTTGGCCAAGCTGGTCTTGAACTCCTGTCCTCAAGTGATCCACCTGCCTCAGCCTCCCAAAGTGCTGGGATTACAGATGTGAGCCAACGCGCTGTCAGTAAATGACAGATTCTGGTCAAACAACAATTAATTCAAGGTATGTTGTGAAAGTCAAAAGGACTTTATGGTAGCTTTAGGGAGAACCTCAACTCCTGCAACCTCAGGGCAGACAATGCTGTAAATCAGGATTTAAGAATGACTGAGCTATGAAGAAGACAAAATATAAAGCCTCACCAGGTTCATGCAAACTCAGGGCCCTAACAGAAAAGGAGCAGGAACTAACTCCTGGGATGGGAACATTTGAGGGCATGAACCTAAGAATCTTGCATCTCCAGATTCCTATCACTTCCTTCAGTCTTGTTAGGGGAAAGCAGCCTCCCCTTGACTGGAGCCCTTTAAAAAACTCTCCATAGGGAGGTTCCTTGCAAGATGATACTTGTATTCCTTAAGATCTGCTCTTGCCTGCCCTCATTACCCTAAGTCTGATAATTAGGGACAAGCTGCATCAAAGCCTGAGGAAAAAAAAATACAGTTGGTGCTCCCCGAGGAAATAATGTACATACCAAAGAATTGTAGGAGCTGGCTAACTGGAAACCAGGGCAACATGTGTGGAGTGGATCTTGGGGAATGCTGAATCGGGGAGGTGGAATATAAGGGTGCAGGGTGAAATTTATTAATGCGGGAGCACTATCTCAAGACTTAGTGGTTAATGTGCTGGTAAGGACACTAGGAGCTGGCTCTGAGAACTAAATGGTGAAAAAGAAAAATATAGCTTGGGGGCTGGGCAAGGTGGCTCACGCCTGTAATCCCAACACTTTGGGAGGCCAAGGAGGGTGGATTATGAGGTCAGGAGTTCAAGATCAGCCCAGCCAACATGGTGAAACCCCGTCTCTACTAAAAATACAAAAATCAGCCCGGCGTGGTGGCGGGCACCTGTAACCCCAACTACTTGGGAGGCTGAGGCAGGAGAATCACTTGAACCCAGGAGGCGGAAGTTGCAGTGAGCTGAGATTGCGACTCTGCACTCCAGCCTGGGCTACAGAGCGAGACTCTGTCTCGAAAAAACAAAACAAAACAAAACATAAATACAGCTTGGTCCTCTTAGGCACTCATAATCTAGTAAGTTAGGTGTTTATAATTCACTGTTATAAATTCTATAGTTATTAGATGAAGGGCACCTAAGATCAGGATGAAGAAGGAAGAGGAGGAGGAGAGAAAGAAAAAGTTCCCTGATATTACGTCTACTATGTACCTGGCTTTTTAGCCACTGTTTCCCATTAAGTTTCATTTAGTCTTCTCTGTACCTCTGTTGAGTTAGGTATTATAAGGAGTAGTGGTGGGGTTAATAGATTAAGGTGACATTGTCTGAAATTTTGTAAGTATGTCTTGATTCTATAACATAAAGGAAATATCTAAGCTTATGCCAAAAACCTAGTACAGATTCCTGTGATACAGGCAAGGCAAGGCCTTTTGAAGTCTTTTTTCATCTCCCTAAATTTTTTTTTTTTTGAGATGGAGTCTCGCTCTGTCGCCCAGGCTGGAGTGCTGTGGTGGGATCTCGGCTCACTGCAAGCTCTGCCTCCCGGGTTCACGCCATTCTCCTGCCTCAGCCTCCCGAGTAGCTGGGACTACAGGTGCCCACCCCTACGCCCCGCTAATTTTTTGTGTATTTAGTAGAGATGGTGTTTCACCGTGTTAGCCAGGATGGTCTCGATCTCCTGACCTCGTGATCTGCCCGCCTCGGCCTCCCAACGTGCTAGGATTACAGGCATGAGCCACCGTGCCTGGCCTCCTCTTCCTAAATTTAAACACAAATCAAATCTTAGGATGCCACAACTCTGACCAGCTGCTTGGCAGGAAATCAAGGAATGAGTGCAAGATGGCTGCCCTCCTTCCATATCCAGGAAAGGCCTGCTTCTCAGACCACTTTTGCTCCAGGGAAGAGGAGCAGGAGAAGAGAATCACCAATCTACTCTCTCCATGAAGAAATAATGTACATACATTATTTTTACAGTTAGCCAGTAGATGCTGGCTAACTGGAACCAGGGCAACATGTATGGAATGGATCTTGGGAAATGTTGAATGTAGGGGGCCAAAGAGGAAAGTAAGCTGGGAACTGCTTAGGGCAAACCTGCCTCCCAGTCTATTTCTAAAAAAACATGGCTATGGAGATTAAAAAAAGCTACATACATCCCTTACAAGAAATTTCCTTGTGGACAAAGGACAGACATCATGACAATAACATAAAAGGTTGGCCAAGTCTGCATACTTTCTCTGTGAATGGTCAGTGGAGAACCTGAAGTCGTCATCACTAACAGAAAGACCCAGTCACTGTATACAATTCAGATTAGTTTTTAGTCTCCTTTGGGGAGTAAGAGGTAAGTGAGCAGAATAGCACAGAATCCCTTCTTCTCTCATAGATAGGATTACCTCCCTTTAATAGACAAAACTTTAATACCTAATCCTAGCTCAGGTAGGTAGCAAAGCCTAATCCAGGTCTGACTTACTGCTCTGCAGAAACAATGTCTATGGCCTTTGAAAGGATAACCTTCAGCCAGGTGCGGTGGCTCATGCCTATAATCCCAGCACTTTGGGAGGCCATGGCGGGTGAATCAGCTGAGGTCAGGAGTTCGAGACCAGCCTGGCCAATATGATGAAACACCGTCTCTACTAAAAATACAAAACACTAGCCAGGCATGGTGGCGGGCGCCTATAATCCCAGCTTGTCGGGAGCCTGAGGCAGGAGAATCCCTTGAACCTGTGAGGCGGAGGTTGCAGTGAGTGGAGATGGAGCCACTGCACTCCAGCCTGGGCAACAAGAGTGAAACTTGCTCTCGAAAAGAAAAGAGAACCTTTGACCAAATGGAGGGAAAAAAAGGTACACAGCAGCTTAGAGGCTGCTTTTAACGTTGTGGAAGGCACAGGAATTCCCAGGAGAGCAGGGAGTGCCTGGACAAATGAAATTTATAGGTCACGTGGCTGAGCAGGCCAGGAAAATATTGGGCTTGTCAGATGTCAGCTGTTTCTGAGTGGAGTTCAGGTCAAGAAAACAAACTTAGATTAGCTAAGGAATACCCAGATTTTTGACTCTGTTGAAATGTTTCTCATATGATTCTCACTGGATTTCAACCTGGTGTGCTCCTGGGATTTTTTAATAATAAATTTTTGGAATATTAAAATAACTTTACCTTTTGATTATAAAAGCAGTATATAGTTGTTATAACACATCATAAAATATAAAAAATTATAGAGAAGAACTTAAAAAATTATCCATAATCCCACAATTTAAAGATATCACAATCGGCCGGGTGCAGTGGCTCACACCTATAATCCTAGCACTTTGAGAGGCCAAGGCAGGCGGATTGTCTGAGCTCAGGAGTTTGAGACCAATCTGGGCAACATGGTGAAACCCCATCTCTACTAAAATACAAAAAAATTAGACGGACGTGGCAGCGTGATCCTGTAGTCCCGGATACTTGGGAGGCTAAGGTAAGAGAATTGCTTGAACCCGGGAGGTGGAGGTTGCAGACATGGCGCCACTGTACTCCAGCCTGGGCAACAGAGTGAGACTCCGTCTCCGTTAAAAAAAAAAAAAGACATCACAATGAATTTACTGGTACATGTCCTTCCAGATTTAAAAAAACGTATGTAAGTTTGCCAATGTGACAACACGCTCCCTTCTCCCCACTTTCTGGTACATTCCAAGTTTCAGGTACCTTAGGAAGGTCTTTCTTGGTAATGCAACTCCAGAAAGAACAAATCATACTCTCCATGAGAACCTCTTTTTCCTTTTGTCTTCCTCACCTCTGGGGCCCGGGGTAGCCCCATTGGGTGTCTCATCTAAATAGAAGGCTTTGTGCCTGTTGAGAAGTTGAAGAACAAGTATATAGAGAGGAGACACCAACTCTGGAGTCGCCAGGCCTGTAGGCTCTGGCTTGGAACTCACAGTAAAGTTTTGATCATTCTTCTGGTCTCCATGTGTGCTCTCAATGCACTAAAGCTGAGATCAGCAAACTTTTTTTTTTTTTTTTTTTTTTTTGAGACAGAGTCTTGCTCTGTCGCCCAGGCTGGAGTGTAGTGGCAAGATCTCAGCTTACTGCAACCTCTGCCTCCCAGGTTCAAGCAATTCTCCTGCCTCAGCTTCCCAAGTAGCTAGGATTACTGGTGCGCGCCACCATGCCCAGCTAATTTTTTGTATTTTTAATAGAGATGGGATTTCACCATGTCGGCCAGGCTGGTCTCAAACTCCTGACCTCAGCTGGTCCACCCACCTTGGCCTTCCAAAGTGCTGAGGTTCCAGGCGTGAGCCACCACACCCGGCTTCAGCAAACTTCTTTTCTTTTCTTTTTTTTTCTTTTTTTGAGACAGAGTCTCATTCTGTCACCCAGGCTGGAGTACTGTGGCTCAATCTCGGCTCACTGCAACCTCCACCTCCCGGGTTCAAGTGATTCTCCTGCCTCAGTCTCCCAAGTACCTGGGATTACAGGCATGCGCCACCACACCTGGCTAATTTTTGTATTTTTAGTAGAGACAGGGTTTCGCCATGTTGGCCAGGCTGGTCTCGAACTCCTGACCTTAGGTGATCCACTTGCCTCGGCCTGCCAAAGTGCTGGGATTACAGGCGTGAGCCACCATGCCCAGCCTAGCTTTTTGTATAAAGGATCAGATAATAAATATTTCAGGCTTTCTGGACTATACTGTCTCTATTGCAGCTACTTGACTCTGCCGTTGTTGGACAAAAGCAGACAATCCATAAATGAATGGGCATGACTGTATTTCAATAAAACTTTATTTATGAAAGCAGATGGGAAGCTGGACATGGCTGAAGGGCCACAGTTTGCCAACCCTTGCACTAGCTAAAGGAGAAGAGCATTAGGGAAGAAACTGTAGCATCTTCCTCTCATTACCAAAGGCAGAACACTAGGCATAATTATACACACACACATGCACACACATATACTCAAACATTTGTTTAAAAAAAAAAACCTCACACATTTGTGATGGAACTATAGATTCAATTCTTTAAATTGTAAAATACACATAACATAAAATTTACAATTTTAGCCATTTTAAGTGTACAGTTCAGTGGTATTAAGTACATTCACATTGTTGTGTAACCATCACCACCATCCGTGTGTCTCCAGAACTTTATTCATCTTGCAAAACTGAAACTCTATACCCATTAAACATTAAACCCTATTTCTCTCTCCCTCCAGCCCCTGGCAACCACCCTTCTATTTTCTGTCATTATGATTTGACTACTCCTGGGACCTCATATAAGTGGAATCATGGCCGGGCATGGTGGCTCATGCCTGTAATCACAACACTTGGGGAGGCTGAGGAGGGTGGATTGCCTCAGCTCAGGAGTTCCAGACCACCCAGAGCAACATGGTGAAACCTTGTCTCTACTAAAAATACATAAAATTAACTGGGTGTAGTGGTGCAAGCCTCTAGTCCCAACTTCTTGGGAGGCTGAGGTAGGAGAATCGCTTGAGCCCCAGAGGTGAAGGTTGCAGTGAAGGCCGAGATCACGCCACTGCACTCCAGCTTGGGCTACAAAGTGAGACTCCGTCTCAAAAAAAAAAAAAGAAAAGTGGAATCATGCAATATTGCCCTTTTTGATTGGCTTATTTCACTTAGTATGTCTTCAAGGTTCATTTATTTTTATTTATTTATTTATTTTGAGATAGAGTTTAGCTCTTTTGCCTAGGCTAGTGTGAAGTGGCACGATCTCGGCTCACTGCAACCTCCACCCCTGGGTTCAAGCAATTCTCATGGCTCAGCTTACGGAGTAGCTGGGATTATAGGTTCCCGCCACCATACCCCACTAATTTTGTATTGTTAGTAGAGATGGGGTTTTGCCATGTTGGCCAGTCTGGTCTTGAAATCCTGACCTCAGGTGATCCACCCGCCTTGGCCTCCCGAAGTGCTGGGATTATAGGCGTGAGCCACCGCGCCTGGCCTTTAAGGTTAATTTATATTATAACATATGTCAGAGTATAGATTCAATTTTATAAATTTTAAAAACCTAACAATATGTCCTGCATACTTTTCCAGGTCATTAAAAACTTTTGGTAAATACCATTTTTAAAGGGTACATAATATTTCACTGGATTAGACTGACTAAAGGAAAATTCATTAGAGGCCAGGATGACCTTCTCTACTTTCGAGAAGAGCTAGCCGCTCCCCTAATCACAGATGATTGGATTGGGGACCAATGCAGTAGCAAAGGCTACCCAACTACACGTGAGCTGGGCCCTGGCTGCCCAGTGGAGATGCTGCCTATAGAATGGCCCCAAAATGAATCAATAAAATCTGGGAAAATAGAACTGCAGGGCAAAAAAAATGAAAGCAGGTCCCACTGTGAACCACTGGGTTAGGCAATCAACTCCATCCTAATAAGTAATCTGATTTTGTCTCTTCTGTTTACCCTGATGAACTTGGCAGGCATAGCTTATACATCCATCATGTGGATGATTCATATTTATAAGCATTCTCCTTTGGTGGACATTTAGGTTATTCCCAATATTTTGCTATTATAAATAATGTTTCAATAAACATCTTTGTACATAATCCTTTTTTACATATCCAGTCACTTCCTTGGGAAGGCTGAGTGAGTGTGTCTTTGGCAGCAAATTCACTGTGACTGGGAATTGTTTAGCCCTTTGGCCTCCAAGAAGTTTGAGGATCCAAGATGGCTCCACTGCTAAAACATCGATTGACTGCTCATAAGGAGAACTGGCAAGAGCTGAACAAGATGTGAAGCTTCCAGTCCTACAAAGTTTCTTATTAGGATAAGGCTCAAGCTTAGAGGGGCAGGCCAAAAAATCAAGCAGGCCAACAGGGCAAGACTGACTAGGAAGAAAAGCCTAGGGCATAAGCCCATGCTGGTGAACTGAGCCTGTTCGTTGTGGAGTGGCATTGAGGTTGAGGGTGACATGGGGGATAGAGTCTTCTGATGAGTGGTTATACAAACAACAGGGCCCTTCCTTAGCTTAATGAATCCTTGGTCTATTGGACCTGCTGGAAACTTGAAGGAAGCAAGTAACTACACAGTAGTATCACACTCTGTGTGCCGGGCTGCAGTAAAATTATTTACTCATATCCAGTTCTCCTCCACTTTCTGGTGATAAGGAAGGTGATGATTCTTAGGCCCTTGCAGGTTGGCAGGGCTACATGACTAGTTCTAGCCAATGGACCAAAACTGGAATGCCATTGTATCTTTTCTGGGATGAGATGGTTAAAACCTCAAACTTGGCCCATCCCTCATCTTTCCCCTGTCTTCGTATCTCTGAACACCATGTGTTGTGATGGTGACATTATAAGATGGAACGTTTTTCAGCCTGGGTTCTTGAGTAATAACATGGAGTGCTGCCTTCCACTAACCTATGTTGGACATATATTGTGATGAGAAATTAATTTTCTTTTTTTGAGATGGAGTCTCGCTCTGTCGCCCAGGCTGGAGTGCAGTGGTGCCATGTGGTCTCACTGCAGCCTCCGCCTCCCAGGTTCAAGCAATTCTTCTGCCTCAGCCTCCCGAGTAGCTGGGATTACAGGCGTGTGCCACCATGCCCAGCTACTTTTTGTATTTTAGTAGAGACGGGGTTTTATCATGTTGACCAGGGTGGTCTTGAACTCCTGACCTCGTGATCCACCTGCCTTGGCCTCCCAAAGTGCTGGGATTACAGGTGTGAACCACTGCACCCAGCTGAGAAATTAATTTTCTTATTTAGCATTGTTGACTATCCTAACCTAATTGAGACACTGGCCTTGTGCAAGGTTAAGTGGCAGAGTTGAAATTTGACTCTAAGTCTCTCCAACTTCAGAGCCTACATTATTAGTCCTAGATCATTCAGATCTGGTTGATGGGATCTTGTGAGTCCATTGGTTTTGAGGGTAGAACACCAGGTCTTGGATCTGGGAGTGTGATCGTTTCCTAAACTCCTAAGATCAAGGAAGAGAACAAAAAAGGTGGCTGGGCACAGTGGCTCATTCCTGTAATCCCAGCACTTTGGGAGGCAGGTGGATCATGAGGTCAGGAGTTGACCAGCCTGACCAACACGGTGAAACCCCATCTCTACTAAAACTACAAAAAATTAGCCAGGTGTGGTGGCAGGTGCCTGTAATCCCAGCTACTCAGGAGGCTGAGGCACGGGAATTGCTTAAACCTGGGAGGCAGAGGTTGCAGTAAACCAAGATTGTGCCACTGCACTCCAGCCTGGGCGACAGAGCAAGACTGTCTTAGGGGAGAAAAAAAAAAAGTCTACTGATATTGCCTCTGCTCCTGTTAGGAGTGGGAACTGATTAGGGAAGGAGGCTGCTCTTGCAGGTGAAGACATCAGTAGACTCAATATTAGGTTGCTGAGTAAGACAACGTGAAGAAAAATGAGATGGGGCTGAAAGTTGGTAATATTTCTGTTATCACTGAAGGTCAAGTCATTTTCTCTCCAGGATGACAATTGACAATGCAGATTAATTTTTTCACAAATGTTCATTCTTGCTTCTACTGGTCACATGTGGGCAGGCACGGCATGAGGAGGTCAGTCATCTGAGTGTTGCAGAGTTATTCATCTGGTGCAGAATGGGGTGACAGCTCACTGAGACTTAGCATTCTGTTGGATTGAGTCGCTCTGCATGTCATGCAGTCTCAGCATCAAATCATCCTCTTAGGTCTAGGCTTCAAATGGGTCCTGAGAAGGAAGTCCTTATGTTTTCTAAAGTCTCTGGGGACCTTCTTGGCTCTGTTGGGGTTCCCTACGTCAAATTCCCTCATAGCTTTTAGTCTCTCCTGGGCCCCTAGAGAAAAAGGAAGAGTATTGTTGAGGTGTTCCTCATATTTTCAATTCCATGTTGGAGCTTGGGATCAAAACTGGGACTTCCAGAAGAGAATTGCAGTGGAATCTCAGGGTTCCCAGTACGACAAAAACAAACAAACAAACAAACAAAACCCAAGAAATACAAGAAATTTTATCTAGGCCGGGCGCCGTGGCTCATGCCTTTATCCCAGCACTTTGGGAGGCCGAGACGGATAGATTACAAGGTCAGGAGTTCAAGACCAGACTGACCAAGATGGTGAAACCCTGTCTCTACTAAAAATACAAAAAATTAGCTAGGCATGGTGGCGGGCACCTGTAATCCCAGCTACTCGGGAGGCTGAGGCAGGAGAATCACTTGAACCCGGGAGGCAGAGGTTGAGGTGAGCCAAGATCACGCCATTGCACTCCAGCCTGGCAACAGAGCGTAACTCCGTCTCAAAAAAAAAAAAAAATTATCCCTTCAAGATGGACATAATACCTATCTTATAGGGTTGCAGCAAAGATTATGTGGCGTACCTTGGCAGGAGTGGGACTTAGCATTTGTTCTTGTTCCTCCTATTGCATTCCAAACCATCCTATTCCTTGTACAGATCTTGCAAGGACGCTGTGTGAAACAGCGTCATTGCAACTCTGAACAAGAGGATGAACAATCACACAAGACGTTGGCATGAGTTCCTAGGACAGATAAGTCAGTCAAACATAGCCTGTGGGCCTTACCCTCTATCTCTGAATTGGGTTCTTTTCATTCCAAGGGATAGAGACTCACCCAAGAAAGGTCTGTGGGCAAAAGGGAGGCAGTCTTGTGGAAATCTAAGAGGGGAAGGCAAAATAGGACCAAACTGCATGGCACTGGAAGTAGACCAGCACCAGGATCTCTGCAACAGACCTTAAGGATTTTCCCTAAAGTGCTCCCAAAGAAATGTTACCCAGGTCCTTTAGGTCTCTTTGTCTGTTTCTGCCCACTTCTTGCTGAATGCTGATTTTCTCTGTCTTTTCTCTACCTCTTGCTATTTGCTGACTTCTAGCTTGGTTCACTTAACTGCTAATCGTGGCCCCTCTAGCCTCTCTCAAACTTGCATCCTAAGCTTCTGTAAAGTGCCTGATTTTATCTGTATTTCCCAATTTACATTTCTAAGAGTAATATTGGGTTGGTCTGGGCTTCCTTATTAGGGCAGGTCTTTCCCTGGGCTACACTGTAAGCCTCTGTCTGCCCTGGGGTCAAGTGTTCACATAGTTTTCAATCACATAGAGGTGAAGGGAGGAGGTGGGGGTTTGGAGAAAGCCAGACGGCTGCATGGTGGAGTTCAGAGCATGGCTTCCTGGGGCTGGGGGCTGTAGAAGATAGTTTCCTGTAGAGTAGATGTGGCCATGCATGTGGCAGACATGCCATGATTGTCATATCTAGTAGACACATTGAATTTTGAGTTTTTCATTGTCTGGTTTCTAGTCTTGTCCAAATGTGTAGTTTACCATATGAGAAAGGGAGGATCAGAGAGGTAGAGTAACCTACCCAGGGTCACACAGTAAGTGGTAGAGCAGGAATTTGGATTTAATTTAGTGTTTTTTGTCTAGGATGTTACATGTAAATATATAAAAATTGACAGATGGCCTACTCTGGGCCAGAACTATTCCGGGCATGGGAACAAACCACACCAAAATCCTTGTCCTTGTGGACCTAATATTCTAGTGAGGAAAGAACAACAGTTAAAAAAAAAAAATCACTAAAAAAAATAAATTATATAGTATGTTAGAAGGTGACAAGTGTTATGGAGAAAATAAGAATGGGGGAATTAGGGCTGGGTGCAGTGGCTCGCACCTGTAATCCCAGCACTAGGGGAGGCCAAAGCGGGAGGATCACTTGAGGCCAGGAGTTCGAAACCAGCCTGGCCAACGTGATGAAACCCCATCTCTACTAAAAATACAAAAATTAGCCAGATGTGGTGGTGCATGTCTGTAATCCCAGCTACTTGGGAGGCTGAGGCAGGAGACTCGCTTGAACCCGGAATACAGAGGTTGCAGTGAGCTGAGGTGGCACCACTACACTCAAGCCTGGGCAACAGAGTGAGACTCCATCTCAAAAAAAAAAAAAAAAAGAAAGAAAAAGATATACCTTGTCCCCAAAGAGCCTGTTTTTGGCCAAGTGTGGTGGCTCACGCCTGTAATTCCAACACTTTGGGAGGCCAAGGCAGGCTGATCACCTGAGGTCAGGAGTTCAAGACCAGCCTGGCCAACATGGTGAAACCACATCTCTATTAATAATACAAAAATTAGCTGGGGTGGTGTTGCATGCCTGTAATCCCAGCTACTCAGGAGGTTGAGGCAGGAGAATCGCTTGAACCCGGGAGGCAGAGGTTGCAGTGCGCTGAGATCATGCCATTGCACTCCAGCCTGGATCACAAGAGTGAAACTCTGTCTCAAAAAAAAAAAAAAAAAAAAAAAAAAAAAAAGAGAAAAAGAGAGGGGATTAGGAGTGCTGGGGGGAATTATAATTTAAAATAGGGAGTTCAGTGTAGGTCTCAATGTGATGGTGAGACACCGTTCACTTCACCACGCTTCAAGCTTCCTGAGAATAGATTATGCGTCTTCTCCTCCTCCTGGCCCAGTGCCTTGGCTGTGATGAGTATGAAATAACTGTTAGTTGAACTGAACACTACAGGAATGTTTTGAAGGTTGGGGAAGACAAGAAAAGGCTTTAAGTTTATATTGGTCTCCTCTCGTGTAACTTCCCTGCCCTTTGTGAAGGGCAGCATGCTTCATGAAGCCCCCCATATTGTTCGACTCATTGCAGAAATGTGCCTTTCAACACTCCCGAGATCATTAGACCTCATGAAATGCCTTGTAGGGGCTCTTAATATGAAGCTGTGGCCAGAAATTTAATTAACAGAGAAAACACAACCTAAGCATGCAAGACAGCATGACTCAAAGTCTCATAAAAGCCCATTTCCTTGGAGGCACTGGAGCAGTGGAGAGCCTCTTCATTAGTGGTGAGCTGATAAATGTTTAACAACTGGCTCTGTGGGGCAGAGAAGGGATCATGATTTGTAGGTTTGCCCATTCTTGTGGTGTAAATACTCTATGGCTGATTCAGGTTAAAATGTAATAGCACTGAGCATTTCCCTTTTCTTTTCTTTTCTTTTTTTTTTTTGAGATAGCGTCTCACTCTGTAACGTAGGCTGGACTGCAATGGTGTGGTCTTGGCTCACTGCAACCTCTGCCTCCCAGGTTCAAGAAATTCTCCTACCTCAGCCTCCTGAGTAGGTGGGACTACAGGCATGTGCCACCACGCCCACCTAAATTTTTTTTTGTATTTTTAGTAGAGACGGGGTTTCACTATGTTGGCCAGGCTGGTCTCAAACTCCTGACCTTGTGATCCATCTGCCTCAGCCTCCCAAAGTGCTGGGATTACAGGCATGAGCCATCATGCCCAGCCGAGCATTTCTATCACACAGATATAATAGATATAAATCACTTTAAGAGCATAGATGGTAGTAAAATACAGTATAGTAATTAGGAATTGATGAGTTTTGAGTTTTTATTATCATTGATTTTAATATTCACTTAATTTTAAGTTTATATAATTTTAATCATGGTCACATTTATTTATTTATTTATATTTTTGTTTTTTTTGAAACAGGGTCTTGCTCTGTCACACAGGCTGGAGTTCAGTGGCGTGATCTCAGCTCACTGCAACCTCCACCTCCCGGGTTCAAGCAATTTTCCTGCCTCAGCCTCCTGAGTCGCTGGGACTACAGGCACATACCACCACGCCTGGCTAATTTTTGCATTTTTAGTAGAGACGGGGTTTTGGCACGTTGGCCAGGCTGGTCTCAAACTCCTGACCTCAGGTGATCCACCCGCCTCGGCCTCCCAAAGTGTTGGAATTACAGGCATGAGCCACCGCGCCTGGCCTTCCATGGCCACGTTTAGTAACGGGCTTGCAAACATTCTGAAAACGTAACAATTGGCTCCTGTGGGCCATGATCCATGATCCATGACAGCTCTAGCGCACCACCACTCTGGTCCTCCTCAGTGTGCACCTGTTTCTTGGCAAGGACCAGCTCATATGAATCTTGAGCTTCAAATGCAAAGGCAGCTCCATTGCTTCCTTGTCACCTAACTGGTCACATCTCCCCATGGCTACTATCTTGTGCCTCTGCCACACAGCTTCTCCATCTTCTATGGTAAGTGGGGTTTTGCAGAGTTTCTGGGAGTCTTTCTCCAGGTTGGAGCCCCCTGTGATGGACACAGGCTTTTCTTCTTCAGTGAGGATCTTGGTGTCCCATCCTTGTACTCTCCCCTAAGGTGTTCTTGCTCACTTTACTGTGAGCCGCCTTGGCATATTGGGCTGTCAAGTTCCATCCAGTCAGTGAGCATTTGTGGAGTCCGTACAGTGTGCTGACTCCTCCCGTTTGTGTTTCTGGTGCCAGGTCCTGTGCTCTGACATCCATTCTCTCATTTGGCCCTTAGAGCAGCCCTGCTGGATGAGTCTTATTTTTTCAACATATCACATGAGGAAACTGTGGCCCAGAGAGGGGAAGTAACTTGCCCGCAGTCCAGAAGTCATGTCTTTAGCAAAACATTGCCTTTGATATGTAAAGTGCAGGGAAACATCTTTCACCCCTCAGCTGGCTGCTGCTGGTCGTGGACTCACTTTGCTCAACTAAGGGAGGATTTGGAGTTGTTTTCTGGGAAGGCTTCACCACAGAATTGCAGCAGAGGGACATTTAGATAGAAGGGCAGAGCTGGAGTTGGAGCCAATCATGAGCCCCAGGAGCATCTGTGATTCCGTGTTATTCCTAAAGAAGGCAGAGCTGGAACTGGGGTCAGGTCTGCTCCCTGGGAACATCTATGACCCTGTCTCATTGCTTTGCACCCCTCTGTGCCTGCTGGAGCCTGGTTCCTGGCTCTTAAAGGAGAAAAGCCATTTGGAGGCAGGTGTGGTCCTTCCCATTGCAGGAGCTCTTTTTTTTTTTTTTTAAAGTGGGTGTCTCACGCTGTCACCCAGGCTGGAGTGCTATGGCGCGATCTCGGCTCACCGCAACCTCCGCCTCCCAGGTTCAAGCAATTATCCTGCCTCAGCCTCCCGAGTAGCTGGGATTACAGGTGCCTGCCACCATGCCCAGCTATTATTTGTATTTTTAGTAGAGAACAGGGTTTTGCCATGTTGGCCAGGTTGTTCTCGGACTTCTGACCTCAGGTGATCCATCTACCTCCTCCCAAATTGCTGGGATTATAGGCATGAGCCACCATGCCCGGCCTGCAGGAGCTCTTAACACCTGTGCAGAGAAGCCTGGCCACCTTGCAACTGAGCAGCAGATGTGTCTCATGAAGGGAAGCCAGCTTTAGCTATGGAGCAAATGCTGAGTGCCAGGCTGGGGAAGGTGGGACAAGAAGAAGGTGAGAATTGAAGGATCATGGAAGCCTGTTTCTCGGAAGACCTGGATTCAAGTCTAAGTTCTCCTTACTTACTAGCTTTGTGGACTTGGGTGAATCATTAAGGCTCTGAGTTGTTTGCCCCTCTGTGGAAGGAGGGAGATAAGGATCGTGGCTACTGTTTGTTAAGGGCTCTCTATGAATTAGGTGCTGTGGTCAGCGTGTACTAAACATTATGTACAAGGTAATTCCCGTAAAACACTGAACCCAGTGCCAGAAACATGGTCAATGTGCACTATATGGCAGCCGTTATTATTTTGTTGATCCTCCTAACAATCCCCTGATTAATAACAACCACAGAAATAATAATAGTTGCTAGCATTTATGGAGCACTTTGTATGCATCCAGCCATTGTTTTGAGTGCTCTAGGTGAATTAACTTATTTAATTTTCCCAGCTATCCCATGAGTTTGGTTCTATTTTTAACCCCATTTGACGTGTGAGAAAACTGAAGCACAATTAAGTTAAATGCATTGCCCAAGACACGCGGCTAGAAATTGACAAACAGCTAGAGAGCAGAAGAGTTGTTCTTATTGCTGCCCATTTCACAAGGACGGTAACTAAGGCACAGAGAGGCTGAGCAGCATGCCCAGGGTCGGGGTTGGCAGAACTCTCCTCTGGGTTTTTGGGCAGATGAAATGACATAATGGATGAGAAATTGCTTTGTGAACTGTCCTTCTGACTGTTTCAGCCGGCAGTGAGTAAGCTTTGCATGTTCTGTTTTTTGTAGTCTAGTTGCATCAGCTGGTCTGAGAGCCAGGGGCCTTTAGGAGGACCTGCCTGGACTTAGCTTGTCATTGGGTAGGTGCTTTGTGTGTAGGTCCTGGACTTACATCCCCTCGGGACAGCCTAGGAGCCGTGGCTTGTCTGACTTCAAAGCCGTTGCCAGCCGGGAGGCCTTGGGAGGAGCCAGCTGGCAGCTGGCCACCATCATGTGCAGCTGGGGTTACCAGCAGTCACTCTCGGGCCTTCCCCCGAGAGACACTCACTGGAGACACTCACTGTCTCCAATGGCTGATTCCCAGACACACCCAAGACAGCAGGCAGCCAGGCAGGGGGAAGAGCAGCTCGAGGCTCCTAATGGAGTGGTGCTAATCAGGCAAAAAGGGAGCCTGTTTTTGATCCCTTCCCCACTGTGCTTCTGGCATAACCCCTCTCCCACAGGGTTCCTCAGGCATGACATCCTAGAAATTCCTGGGTGCATTCCTTCTTCCCAGTTACCTACTTTCCAAAATGGAGTAGGTAGGGCTATTGGGTCTTTGTGGAGGGGTCACTGTTCCATGCCTCTAGGGCTATCTCCTCACCTCACTGGGAGATCCTCCAGCAGGGGCAGGACCTCCCCTCTCCTGAGCCAGCATCGGGCAGGGCCTGGGAAGGTGTTCAGTATTGTCACGTTTCCGGAGGGAAGGCCAATTCAGCTATCGGGTTGGAACTTGGGTGCTGTGTGGTGATGGTGATGGTGGCAGCTTGTGTGTGTCTGGAGGAGGGAGGAAGTTTGGTGGGGGAAGGTAACCAGAAGCAGCCAAGGCTGAAAGGGCTGAGATGCGGGGGCTCTCGCCTGCTCGTGTGGCAGCAAGGGCTTGAGCTCCATACACACATAGACATGGCCTTGACTCCTCACCTCATCACGCACTGTCTGAATGAGGCGTTCATCTCATGCGATTCTTTCCCTGGGCCTCTTTGTTTATGAAGGGAATGGGGGAAGGTAAAAACCAGACTTCAGTTTGGTTTCTCTCTGGCAGTAATGACTGAGCCCTCTTTCTTCATGATTAATCTTAGGCAAATGTCTGTACAAGAATTATTTTCTTACGAGGATCACACAGTCCAGTGTAACATGAAATTCCTCCAATTAAAATGACTTTGACTCTCCATGTTGTGAAATATTAACCTCGACATTATTGTGCTAATAGTACATGCTCCTGTTCTCAGATCCTGTTTTCACTTCGAAGGGACTCTGAGTCCACCAAGATGAGCTAAACTTTTCTATATATCAGCTCTATGATCCCCAGGTATTTTCTGAGAGGAGCTGGGGGTAAGATGGAGAATCTCAGTTCATCTAGCCACAAATATTTGTTCCTTTCACTTCCCTTAAAGAATTTTACAGTTCAGGAATCACTTCCACATGCTTTATGTGAAATCTTTTTTTTTTTTTTTTGGAGACAGAGTCTCGCTCTGTTGCCCAGGCTGGAGTGCAGTGGTGTGATCTTGGCTCACTGCAAGCTCAGCCTCCCAGATTCACGCCATTCTCCTGCCTCAGCCTCCCAAGTAGCTGGGACTACAGGCGCCTGCCACCACGCCCAGCTAATTTTTTGTATTTTTTGTAGAGATGGGGTTTCACTGTGTTAGCCAGGATGGTCTTGATCTCCTGAGCTCCCGATCCACCCGCCTTGGCCTCCCAAAGTGCTGGGATTACAGGCGTGAGCCACCGCGCCCGGCCTCTTTTTTTTTTTTTTTTTTTTTTTTTTGAGATGGAGTCTCACTCTGTCGCCAGGCTGGAGTGCAGTGGCACGATCTCAGCTCACTGCAACCTCCACCTCCTGGGTTCAAGTGATTCTCCTGCTTCAGCCTCCCGAGTAGCTGGGACTACAGGGGTGCGCCACAACGCCCAGCTAATTTTTGTATTTTTAGTAGAGACGGGGTTTCACCGTGTTGGCCAGGATGGTCTCCATCTCTTGACCTCGTGATCCACCCGCCTCAGCCTCCAAAAGTGCTGGGATTACAGGCGTGAGCTGCCGCGCCCAGCCGTTTTATGTGAAATCTTTAAAACGCATGTCTGAAGAAAGTATTCTCCCCCATCATTAAAGTGTAGGTAGAGAATCTAAGACTCAGAGAACGTAACTGAATTGCCTAGGGTCACACAACCATTGAGCAGCTCCGAGTTCCTCACGGTGCCTTCTGTGTCCTCTTCTGTCTGCTCAACTGCATCCGTCTCTGGCTGCAGTGCCAGCTGCTTCAATCTGTTCTCTCTGTGGGAGGCCGCAAGCCACCAGCCATCAGCCAGGAGCAGAAGTGTTCAAAAATTGTCCAGCTGCAGCTGGGCAGAACTCAAGGAGTTGTGGTCCCCCACTGCAGCTGACAAGGATAGGGAGAAGCAAATACCCTGAAGGTTAGGAGCCCATCAAGGGAGGACTAGAGGGAATCTATTCATCAGCTGTGTCCAAATGCCCCACCTCCCAGCAGAAGACCACACCATCTACCAGTGAAACCTGCTGCAATCTTGACCGTTGAATCCTCACCATGATCCAATATCCTCTTGGCTCACCACCGCACCCCTGCCAATCAATCACTAGGTGGTGTCCAGTCTCCCTCTGATATAGCTCCCTAATTTTTCCCCTCCTCTCCATCTCCAGCCAGCACTCTAGAGCTGCATCTCCCTTCCCCAGTCCATCCCACTCTGCCTACGGGATCTCTCCCCTCCTGCAACCTCAAGGGAATTCTTGCAGTGATTTTTAGAAAGAAAAAAGTGTAGGCTGGACATGATGGCTCACACCTGTAATCTCAACACTTTGGGAGGCAGAGGCGGGTGGGTCACTTGAGGCCAGGAGTTCGAGACCAGTCTGGCCAACATGGTGAAACCCTTTCTATACTAAAAATACAAAATCAGTGGAGACTAGTGGTGCACCCCTGTAATCCCAGTTACCCAGGAGGCTGAGGCAGGAGAATTGCTTGAACCTGGGAGGTGGAGGCAGCTGTGAGCCAAGATTGTGCCACTGCACCCCTGCCTGGGCAACAGAGCGAGACTCCATCCCCCCTACCGAAAAAAAAAGTGCACATCTGCTTGTATTATGCCTCAAAATCCTTTACCATCTCTGCATTGCTTTCTAAATGCAGTGACAGTCCCTTAGCTGATGCACTCTACTTGTGGGCTGCCCTGTTATTATTTTTTTTTAGATGGAGTTTTGCTCTTGTCACCAAGGCTGGAGTGCAATGGCACGATCTCCGCCTCCCGGGTTCAAGTGATTCTCCTGCCTCAGCCTCCCAAATAGCTGGGATTACAGGCATGTGCCATCACACCTGGCTAATTTTTTGTATTTAGTAGAGATGGGGTTTCACCGAGTTGGTCAGGCTTGAACTCCTGACCTCAGGTGATCTGTCTCACACCCCCAAAGTGCTGGGATTACAGGTGTGTGCCACTGCGCCCGGTGTGCCCCATTACTCTATAGCCTCACTCCTTATGTGTATGTTCTACTCTATCAATGCTACATTTTCCAGTCTCCGTGGGTTGTGCCATCTCCCTTCTTGTCCTGGGTAACTCCTGTTCCTCCTTCAGATGTCTCTTCCTCTGGAAAACCTTTCACTTGATACCCCCTCCAAGACTGGCTTAGGGGTCCCTCTGTTTATCCCTATGGTAGAACTAATACTGGGATTCCCTCTTCTCAGGTGTAATGAAGTAAAAACAAAAATGGATCAAACAGCTGGCACCGTGAGTTTGCTACTGGAAGATCCTTTGGTAGAAATGCCTTGAGAATCTGCCTGGGTTGAATGTGAGGTTCAGAGAGCAGGAACCAAAGCAGCAAAAGATGCTGAGCGAACTGCTCTGAGTGAGACAAGAAGAGAAAGATGTGAGGCAGTAGGAGAAGCTGGGGTGATAGTGTAAAGGAGCCTGTGGAATGAAGGGCCAGTGGAGACTCCTCTGGGGTGGGGTAGCCGGAAGACATTTTGAATAGACAGGCCACATGTTTAGTGTCAAGCTTGTTTGTTTTAAGTGAGGCAAACCACTCTGACCTCCTCTCCGCTGGATCTCTCAATCTTCAGTAAAGCCTGAAATACGAATCATTGTAGGAGTGGGTTTATGTGTTTGTGCCTGTGGAGAGGAGAAATTTTTGGAAGTGTTATAAGAACAACAGGTTCATGCGCCCACTGTGCAGTAACAGACCAATTACACTGAGACAGCAGGGTTTGCAGCACAGAAAGAGCTCAATGATTGCAGAGCTCTGAGGGAAGGATGGGGGGAGACCCTCAAATGCACATCCCCAAGGAATTCTGGGCTGAGGTTTTTGAGGGTCATGGAGGGTGAGAGGCTTAAAAATAGGCTGGACATGGTGGTTCATGCCTGTAATCTCAGCACTTTAGGGAGGCCAAGGTGGGCAGATCACTTGAGGTCAGGAGTTCAAGACCAGCCTGGCCAACATGGTGAAACCCTGTCTCTACTAAAAATACAAAAACTAGCTAGGTGTGGTGGCACATACCTGTAATCTCAGCTGCTCTGGAGGCTGAGGCAGGAGAAACCTCTGAACCCAGGAGGCAGAGGTTGCAGTGAGCTGAGATTGTGCCACTGCACTCCAGCCTAGGAAAGAGAGTGAGACTCCATCTCAAAAAAAAAAAAGAAAGAAATTGGGGTAATCGATTGGTCAGGGCAAGGGGGATGAAATAATTACAATGTAAAAACTGCATTCTTTAGTCTGGGATGGTGGCTCACACCTGTAATCCCAGCGCTGTGGGAGTCTGAGGCAGATGGATCACTTGAGGTCGGGAGTTCAAGACCAGCCTGGCCAACATGGTGAAACCTTGTCTCTACCAAAAATATAAAAATTAACTGGGCATGGTGCTGCATGTCTGTAATCCCAGCTACTCAGGAGGCTGAGGCAGGGGAATTGCTTGAATCCAGGAGGCAGAGGTTGCAGTGAGCCGAGATCATGCCACTGCACTCCAGCCTGGGCGACAGAGTGAAACTCCATCTCCAAAAAAGAAAAAAGAAAGAAAAAGAAACTACATTCTTTGATAAATCAGCTCCCCATGGGATCCTTCAGATCAGCTGATACTAGTAGTTCCACTGGTATCCAGGACCTGAAAGGATGTCTCAAAGGGAAAATTTAATGTTTCATAATGTTGAAGTTGTTATAGTTGTTATACTCCTTTTCTTGGGGAAAGAAGTAAGTATAGTATCTTTCCTTGTTATAGTTGTTTTACTTACTTTTTTCCTTGTGGAAAGCAGTATAACATCTTTCCTCGTTATAGTTGTTATACTTACTTCTTTCCTCATATTTTAATTTTACATTTAAGTACTTATGTAGTTAAGGTAGCTTAATTATTTAAAGCAAGACACTGAAAATGTCCTGCTCTGTAGACAGAGCAGTTAAGGGAAATTATAATTTTAGGAACTGCTTGGATCTACTTGATTCACGCACAACAGGCCAGCAACAACAATGTGGAAGTGGGCCAGAGAGCAAGCTACCTAATGATTAACGTTGAATGTGCTGCAAGCTTGGTTTATTTTCATTTCCCCATCTCTCTTCTTACATTATTAATTTTATAAAGTTTATAAGGACAGTTTAGTCCCCCCTGGGCTTGATCATACCTCAATCCTGAGGCGAGAACTAATATGGTAGGAATTGGCTGAAGATCACTCTAGCTTCTTCCTGCTAGCAAGGGGCACAGGCCACAGTCAGGATTAGAGGAATGAAATTGCCTGGCAGTAACCTGTAAGTATTCATGAGCGCCTGGTTGGGGATTTCGGGGGTGCAGCATGAACACATTAGTGCTCCTGTCCACCGTCTTAGCATGGGGCACATTTAATTGCTAACCAGACTGGCCGGGCGTGGTGGCTCATGCCTGTAATCTCAGCACTTTGAGAGGCTGAGGCAGGTGGATTGCCTGAGGCCAGGAGTTTGAAAACAGCCTGGCCAATATGGCAAAACCCTGTCTATACTAAAAATATAAATAAAAAAAAACTAGCCGGGCATGCTTATGGGCACCTGTAATCCCAGCTACTTGGGAGGCTGAGGCTGGAGAATCGCTTGAACCTGGAAGGTGGAGGCTGCAGTGAGCTGAGATCATGCCATTGCACTGTAGCCTGGGCAAAAAGAGTGAAATTCTGTTTCAAAATAAAATAAAATAAATAATTGCTAATCAGACTGTAAAATAATTTATAAGTGCTATTGTCAGAATTGTGAGTCCAAATTTCAAAAAAGTCCTTGTAAAATAGACTGAAAACATCAGGGGTATCCATGAGATCTTATTGTCACAAAGAGTCTGTTCTGTCAGTTTTATGATCTTCATTTTAACATTAATGTTGGTCAGTTGTGTCTAGACCCCAAAAAGGAGGCGTATAATGGGGAATGTCTGACCTCTCATCCTGTCACGGTCAGGATCTCAGTTTTAAGGGTTTTGTGTGTTGGGGGGCCCCCTTGGCCACAAGGGGGTCCATTCAGTCAGTGGAGGGGGGCTTAGGATTTTGTTTTTTAGTTTATATTACTCCCTTTTGGGTCAGAATTTGCCAGAGACAGTATCTATGGCTACAGTTTTATTTTGTTTTATATCATTGCTGGGGCTACCTGCCCCAGGTCCATCCAGTCCATTGGTGGGATCCCTATGGCCAAGGGACTTAGAGCCAAAGGCTTATAGCCAATTAAACATTCTAGGCCAGGTGGGCATGGAAGTGGGAAGGCACTAATTAATCCTTAAAAACCTTTTGAGCTGGCCAGGCGCAATGGCTCATGCCTGTAATCCCAGCACTTCGGGAGGCTGAGGGGGACGGATCACCTGAGATCAGGAGTTCGAGACCAGTCTGACCAACAAGGAGAAACCCTGTCTCTACTAAAAATACAAAATTAGCAGGGCGTGGTGGCACATGCCTGTAATCCCAGCTACTTGGGAGGCTGAGGCAGGAGAATCGCTTGAACCCAGGAGGCGGAGGTTTTGGTGAGCCGAGATGGTGCCATTGCACTCCAGCTTGAGCAACAAGAGTGAAACTCCGTCTCCAAAAAAACAAAAACAAAACAAAAGAAAACAAAACAAAAAACCTTTTGAGCAATATAAGAGCAAAAAACCAAAAGCCAAAAAGTAAGGTTACAGAACGGATTTATCTATAAGTTGCCTATGCTGAGCCATTAGCTCTTTAGGCATCTGTGTGCCCACCCTTGATTTGGAGGGTCTGAACTAATTTTATCCCTCAAAACCAGCCCTTACAATCTCACATGCCCATCTTTTCTGTGATAGTCCCTGGGCCTAAAGGGATTGAACAGTTTTAATTTCCGGCCCTATGTCTCATGAAAGGATTCATTTTGATTGTCAACTTCTCCTGGGTCTGAAGACAAGTCTTTGGTTAACTTAAGTTTGGTATCAGATACTGGTGTCCATGTTCAAGATTTAGCAGGTGTCAGTGCCTTTTTCAGATGAGATATGTGTACCCAGGAGTCAAAACCCTATAACTCAGCACAAAGATTAGGTAACAGCACCTGATAAGGACCTTTCAAGGGGGCCAAAGAAAGGCCTTTAACCAATGTCTCTTCCAGTATATGTGATTATTAGGCTGAAGGTGGTGACACTGGAGTGCCTTTAGTTTGACTGAAAGCTGTAAAAAGATTCTACAACCTTGTGGGGTTTGTTTATTTATTTATTTATTTATTTATTTATTTATTTATTTATTGAGACGGAGTCTCTCTCCGTCACCCAGGCTGGAGTGCAGTGGCACAATCTCGGCTCACTGCAACCTCCATCTCCCGGGTTCAAGCTATTCTCCTGCCTCAGCATCCTGAGTAGCTAGGATTACAGGAGTACACCAGCATGCCCGGCTAATTTTTGTATTTTTAGTAGAGATGGGGTTTCACCATATTGGCCAGGCAGGTCTCTTGGCCAGGCTGGTCTCAAACTCCTGACCTCGTGATCTTCCTGCCTTGACCTCCCAAAAGTGCTGGGATTACAGGCATGAGCCACTGTGCCCGAATGGGGATCAGTTTTATAGCTTTGATAAGCCCCAGCAATAAGACTTCATTTAGGATTGGATTTTGAGAATGTTTATCAAATATATTAAATGGCTTAAAATGTTTGGTCGAAACAGAATCACAGGTCATTGTAAAATAATGGTTATTCACTTAACCAAAGACTTTGAAGGCAATATAGAAAGTTACATGGATGCTGGCCGGGCATGGTAGCTCAAGCCTGTAATACCAGCACTTTGGGAGGCTGAGGCAGGCGGATCACCTGAGGTCAGGAGTTTGAGATCACCCTGGCCAACATGGAGAAACCCCATCTCTACTAAAAATACAAAAATTAGCCAGGCATGGTGGTGCGTGCCTGTAATTCCAGCTACGCGAGAGGCTGAGGAAGGAGAATCACTTGAACCTGAGAGGCCGAGGTTGCAATGAGCCGAGACTGCACCATTGCACTCCAGCCTGGGCAACAGAGCAAGACTGCATCTCAAAAAGAAAAGAAAAGGAAAGGAAAGAAAAGAAAAGAAAAGAAAGTTACAAGAATGTGAAAACTTTTCTTTTTAAGCTCAGTTTTCCGAAGTTGTCAAAACCCTAATAAAGACAACAAAGGAATTATCTTGATAAAATGTAAAATCTTTGTTTCTTAGGCCAGTCACCAGCAGGCAAAGAAAAACCTTCTGCAGTGTCACTGCTCCTCTTTATGGGAGCCCATTTAGATAACCTGAAAGTCAATCCTGATGGAGAGGGCATTAGAATTGCTTAGACATAGGAAGAGTGTGTTCAGGGTCATAAGTGAACATTATATTATACACTTACCATATAATATCTCCATGACTGTTAGTAACAGCATGATAAGTTTCCTGGTTACATGGAACAATTCAGACATATCAAGGACAGCCAAGAGTAAAGAATCAAGTTATACTGGAGGAAGACATTGCTTTTCTAGACTTTCAAGATAAACATTTTAGCATCAGGTTACAATAGCAATTAGAACCAGAGGAAAAAAGTTTTTGGAGCTCACAAAGAAGTTGGAGACAGTTATCATCTCATGCCTTCTCAAAGGGAGAAAAAGCTGAAAGCGGTGAGCCTCAGCAGAAGTTGAAATCCTGAGATAGAAATCTGAGAAGTTTTCAAAAAGAAACAGGTTATAGAATTAAAAATTAAAACCTTTGAACTTTTATTAAGAGCAAAGCAATGCCTTAAGAAAACCTTGTTTTAATATAGGAGACCAAAATTTATATATATATATTTAGTGAGACAGAGTCTTGCCATATCGCACAGGCTGGAGTGCAGTGGCGTGATCTCGGCTCACTGAAACCTCCGCCTTTTGGGTTCAAGCAATTCTCATGCCTCAGCCTCCCAAGGAGCTGGGCCTACAGGCACATGCCACGACAACCAGCTAATATTTTTGTATTTTTAGTAGAGACCGGATTCACCATGTTGGCCAGGTTCATTTCGAACTGCTGGCCTCAAGTGATCCACCTGCCTTAGCCTCCCAAAGTGCTGGGATTACAGGTGTCAGCCACTGCGCCTGGCCAGGGGACCAAAATTATAAAGGCTATTATAAATAATTTTCTTTTCATTATACCCAGCTTAATTTTATAGAAAATTCTTTTTTTTTTTTGAGATGGAGTCTCACTCTGTCACCTAGGCTGGAGTGCAGTGGCATGATGTCGGCTCACTGCAACCTCCGCCTCCCTGGTTCAAGTGATTCTCAGGCCTCAGCCTCCCCAGTAGCTGGGATTACAGACGTGGGCCACCACGCCTGGCTAATTTTTTGTATTTTTATTAGAGACAGGGTTTCACAATGTTGTCCAGGCTGGTCTCGAACTCCCGACTTCAGGTGATCTCCCCCCACCTTTTTTTTTTCAGTTTTAAATGAGTTTTCAATGTTTACATTTGTAGGTAGAACTGGCTGAATTGTATAAGAAAAACAAAATCTCCAAGTAGTTTTGAATTAGTAATACCATAAACAGTGAGTCTCATCTCAATACCAGTAGCTTAATAACAAACAGATTCAAAGCAGTCAGAAAAGAAAAGATAGCTTTAAAAGACTCTATATTTAATGTACATTTTAACTCCATAGTTGCAGTTTTGAGCTCTGAATTTTCCTTGCTGTAATTTGCTCATCAGTTTAAAAATGTGCACAAGAATGAGTCATAATATGTAACCAGCTGGAGTTCTAGAAAACCTGGCATGTCTTTGATCTTTCCCATAGTTTTTCATAGGACTCCTGCCTTTAATGGGAAAGTTACACATTGCACTGACCTGATGAGGATGTATCTTGTCTTCCCAACCCGGCAGGAGGCAGCTCAATGGACTGCTTGGAATCAACATGTTGAAATCAACGTTTCCCGTTCCAGCCAAGGCAATGTACAATCAACAAAACACAGACACTAGTCACATCACTCAGTGCCTAAGTTTGACCTGGCAAGACTCAAACTTGTGTCTGTTGGCCTCCAGAGCCTTTGCTCTACTCAAAGTGGGGAGAAATGAGTAGATCTTGCTGTGGTGGTCTCTGGGCAAAATGGGGAAGTGGATGGTCACCTGACTTAGGTCACCTGCTAGAAATTCCTTCTGAAATCCTTTTCATAAACATAAACATACATAACTAGACAAAGACAACAAAAGGCCCTCCAAAACCAAATTCTAACTTTCAGAAATCAAGAGTATCTCTCCCAAGCAGTGCCCTTTATTCGCCTTCCAATTTAGGGTAAATCCCCTCAAAGAAGGCCCTTCCTGTTGCCAGGGAGGGTCAACGAAACCTCAGAAAAGGTCAAAAGACCTCTGAGGAGGCCAGCAAACTAGGAAAGGGGGAAGAGATGCTGGCTGCACAGAGAAAACTTACCAAATATGTCTTTCAAAACCAGAAACTATTTCTTTGCTGCAAGCTATTTATGCACTGAAGGTCACCACTGTCACATTGATAAGCAAGGCACTGGAGACAACCCCCAGTTCAATGGAACCAAGCAACTGCTTGGACTTGTCTCCAGGTCTGTCCCAAGGACAAAGGGGCACTGAGCTATGGGCAGATGCTCACAAGGGGCTCTAGGTTAGGCTCACCAAAATTGTTTATAGGACCAACAGATTCATATGCCCACTGTGCAGTAGCAGACCAATTATACTGAGACAGCAGGGTTTGCAGCACAGAAAGAGTTTAATGATTGCCGAGATCTGAGTGAGGAGATGGGAGGAGGCCCTCAAATCCATACCCCCAAGGAGTTCTAGGCTGGGATTTTTTTTTTTTTTTTTTTTTTTTTTTTTTTTAGACAGAGTCTGTGTCACCCAAGCTGGAGTGCAGTGGCACAATCTAGGCTCACTGCAGCCTCTGCCTCCCAGGTTCAAGTGATTCTCCTGCCTCAGCCTCCTGAGTAGCTGGGATTACAGTTGCCTGCTATGACTCCTGGCTAATTTTCCAATTTTTAGTAGAGGCAGGGTTTCACCATGTTGGCTAAGCTGGTCTCGAACTCCTGACCTCAAATGATCTGCTCTCCTCGGCCTCTCAAAGTGCTGGGATTACAGGCATGAGCCACTGCGCCTGGCCTGGGCTGGGATTTTGGGGGGGATTGTGGTGAGCAAGGGACTTAAAAATTGGGGTAATTGATTGGTCAGGGCAAGGGTGATGAAATCATCACAGTGTGGAAATCACCTTCTTTGGTGAGTCAGCTTCTCGTGGTGTTCCTGCGCTCAGCTGAGTCAGTGGGGTCCTTCAGAGCAACTGGTATCAGTAGTTCCACTGTTATACAGAACCTGAAAGAATATCTCAAAGGGAAAACTTAATGTTTCATTATGTTCAAGTTGTTATCTACAGAGCAGTTAACAGAACTATCATCTTGTAACAGAGTCTTACTTGATTCTAGGACAGTAGGCAACCAACAATTATTAAATATGGTGAAGCAGGTTGGAGAGCAAGCTACTAATGATTAATGCTGAACATGCAGCAAGCTTGGTTTATTTTAGTTTCTCCTTCTCCCTTCTTCTCTGATTAATATTATAATATTCAGAAGGGTTCTTGTTGTACATCTAGGTCAACTAGGTCTCGGCTCACTGAAACCTCTGTCTCCCAGGTTCAAGCAATTCTCCTGCCTCAGCCTCCCAAGTAGCTGGGATTACAGGCACCTCCCACCATGTCCTGCTAATTTTTGTATTTTTGTATTTTTTTTTTTTTTTTTGAGACAGAGTCTAGTTCTGTCACCCAGGCTGGAGTGCAGTGGCATGATCTCGGCTCACTGCAACCTCCGCCTCCCAGGTTCAAGCGATTCTCCTACCACAGCCTCCCAAGTAGCTGGGATTACAGGTGCCCATGACCATGCCCAGCTGATTTTTGTATTTTTAGTAGAGAAGGGGTTTCACTGTGTTGGCCATGCTGGTCTCGAACTCCTGACCTCGTGATGTGCCTGCCTTGGTCTCCTGAAGTGCTGGGATTACAAGCATGAGCCACGGCGCCCAGCCCTAATTTTTGTATTTTTAGTAGAGACAGGGTTTTACCATGTTAGCCAGGCTGGTCTTGAACGCCTGACCTCAGGTGATCTGCCCGCCTTGGCCTCCCAAAGTGCTGGGATTACAGGCATGAGCCACCATGCCTGGCCCAATTTTTTAATTACAGCTGAGTGCTGTATGATGTTTGGACCTGGCCTTTGTTTTCTGTGTATTTCTGGCAAGCCACTTAACTTCTCTGGGCCTTGGCCTCCTTATCTCCAAAATGAGATCGCCAAAATAGATAATTCTAAGGTCTTTCCTCATATTCCACTCATTTTTCTCTTCTCTCTTTTGTAACACTTTTACGTTTAGAGCTCCAATTTTTTGTTGTCAAAGACCTTCTGGATATGGCTAGTGTTGCCAATAGGTTTAGCTATATCCCTTTACTACCTACTCATGCCTTATGAGTGGTGAGTTAGTGGACAGCAGAAGCCATGGGATAAGCATGCTGTTTCTTCCAGGGCCATCAGTTTTACTGAAAGATTTGGGAGAGCCGGGGCATGGTGGCTCACGCCTGTAATCCCAGCACTTTGGGAGGCCTAGGTGGGCGGCTCACGAGGTCAAGAGATCGAGGCCACCCTGGCCAACGTGGTGAAACCCCATCTCTACTAAAAATACAAAAATTAGCCAGGTGTGGTGGCACGTGCCTGTAGTCCCAGCTACTCAGGAGGCTGAGGCAGGAGAATCGCTTGAAACTGGGAGGTGGAGGTTGCAGTGAGCTGAGATCACCCCACTGCATTCCAGTCTGGGCAATAGAGTGAGACTCCATCTCAAAACAAAAACAAAAACAGAAAAGGATTTGGGAGAAAAGCATTGGAAAATTTTGTTTTCTATTACATAATTGGGGCATATAATGGGATACAGTGTCAAATTCTCAGACTTGACAATAGCTACATTCCTTTGAGGGATGTGTGTTTGTTCTTTGTGACTGGAAATCCTTTGATAGAAAATTGTGTGTAGCAATGATAATTAATATTTTCTGAATTTGACAAGCGATTTAGGTCAATTCAATATTACTTGGGCTTTCTATCCATATTAGGTTTCTCGGCCTCAGCACTAGTGACTCTCTGGGCCAGATAATTCCTGGTTGTGGGGGCTATCCTGTGTGTTGTAGGATGTTTAGCAGCATCCTTGGCCTCTACCCACTAGCTGCAAGTAGCAATTCCCCAAGTGTGACAACCAGAAATGTCTCCAGACATTGCCAAATACCTATTGGGGGGCAAAATCACCCCCAGTTGAGAATCAATGATGTAGATGGATATGAATTCCTACTCTGCCCCTTACTTACGATTAATAGTTTTGTGACCTTGGACAAAGTATTCAATATCAGTAAAGATCATCTTCCTTATCTGCCAAATGGGATCAGCTCATAAGATTGTAGTCTGCCCTAAAAGAGGTCTCAGGCGTTATGATTTTAGCACAATGTCTAGTTTGTCACAGGTCCTCCATGAATCTTAATTCTTCTTCTTCTCTTCAGATTTCTGGGGATGTGTAACTTTCTAGTTGAAACAGATCTTAAAAGTTATCTTACCAGAACTCTTCATTTTATAAATTAAGAGACCGAGGTCCATAGAGATAATTTGTCTTCTCAACCCTAAGTCTGTCTTTTACTCAAGTAGTGAAAAAGAGACATATCAAAATGGAATTGTACAGAAGTGAATGAGTTCAAGGGCTCTCTCCTGTCAAGGTTGATTTGCAAGACTCTTGTCCCTGCAGATTTCCTCATGATGTATTACCTCTGAGATAATTCCTGAAGCACTAAATCCCCATGTGACTCAGAGTGAGTTCAGATGTGTGGTTTCAGGGACCATCAATTGTCATGTTGGAAACACTTGTCCTGTGGACTTTGGATGTTGGGGAATGGTAAATATTGAGATAAAATATATGGAATATGAGAGTTAATGTTCTAAGCAAGTCAACCTTTGAAAAAAATTTAGACTCACCAAGAACAGATAAAAGCTGTTCAAGAGACAGAACAAAATAAAGAATCAGAAAGATTATTGTGTGGGTCCAATGTTGTTCTTTCTTCTCTGTCAAGAATAAGGGTATTCTGACTAAAAAGACTGGCACAAACTAATTAAAGAGATGAAATCTTCTCAGAGGGGAGAAATGAGGTAACAGCTGTCTTAAAAGACTTTGTCTCTTGGCCTAAACAAATCACTCTTCAAGCTATCACTATGTTTGCTAGTAAGATCACAGGACTGCTGCTGATAATCTCAGGGACTGATGAAAAATAGGAATCATACTGGAGGACTAAGGATGGACAAATGCCTTGATTTTTAGGAAATACAATTAATTTTTCCCTCCCTCTTTCACCCACTATGGATTCATGAGCTTGGCACCAGTCCTAGGCAAAATTCCATAAGAGATTATTCTACTAATGGCTTATGAGTGCTGACAAATTAAGCAGCAATCCCTCTAAGCCAGTAGCGTTTCAGTAAAACAGGTCATGCCAGAGTAATCTAATTTCCTTTTTTGATTAAGGCCATTAGACTGGTTGAGCAGATATGCGGAGTGAGCACAGAATATCCAGATGACAGCCAGACATGTCTCATGTGACATTGTTGAATGCAAAATGTGGAAAGAGAGGCTGGATACAGGTATCATGCGGTGGCTTCATAATTATACCCAGTGGATACCAATTAATGAATGGAAGGTGATATGGAAGCAAGCCCCTTGTGGCTGCCACAGGGCATTAGTCTTGGGCCTGTGCCTGTCTGTACTTTATTAGCATATACCAGGTCAAGCAATGGATGTGCCATATCCTTTGCTCTTTGGGGAGCTCCTTGGTTCACAGACCTTTAGGAAGAGATAGATATAGGTAGCTATAGCTTGTGCCAGGTGACCCAAAATTCCAGGGTACAGCTTATTAGACATATTGCCTCAGGGATATATTTCATGGCATTGAAAGCACTTGCAGATCTGGTCCCTGGCTACCTCTCTAGTCTCATTTTTTTCTATCCCTTTCCCCATGCTTCCAGCATTTCACCATACCAACTCATAGTACTGTGCATACACCATGTTGTTTTATGCCCCCTTCATTTTGCCTTTTCTTATCTCTGACTGGAATGCCTTCCTTTCTTTTCTACCTACTTCTTAATCTGTCTGACAAGCTCCTACTCATCATTCAAGACTCAACAAAAGACTGTATGTGGTGGCCCACACCTGTAATTCTAGCACTTTGGCAGGGCGAGGCAAGAGGATCACTTGAGCCAAGAGTTCAAGATCAGCTTGGGCAACACAATGAGACCTCGTTGCTACAAAAAAATAAAATTAACCAGGCATGGTGGTGCCTACTTGTCTCAGCTACTGGGAGGGCTGAGGTGGGAGGATCTCTTCAGTCCGGGAGGTGGAGGTTGCAGTGAGCCGAGATCATACTGCTGTACTCTAGCCTGGGCCACAGAGTGAAACCCTATCTCGGAAATGGGGGTGGAGCCAAGATGGCCGAATAGGAACAGCTCCGGTCTCCAGCTCCCAGCCCCAGTGACACAGAAGACGGATGATTTCTGCATTTCTGCTTGAGGTACCGGTTTCATCTCACTAGGGAGTGCCTAACAGTGGGTGCAGGACAGTCGGTGAAGCGCACTGTGCGCGAGCCGAAGCAGGGCGCGGCATTGCCTCACTCGGGAAGCGCAAGGGGTCAGGGAGTTCCCTTTCCTAGCCAAAGAAAGGGGACACAGACGGCACCTGGAATATCGGGTCAGTCCCACCACAATACTGCGCTTTTCCAACGGGCCTGGAAAACGGCACACTAGGAGATTGTGTCCCGCACCTGGCTCGGAGGGTCCTGTGCCCACGGAGTCTCGCTGATAGCTAGCACAGCAGTCTGAGATCAAGCTGCAAGGCGGCAGCGAGGCTGGGGGAGGGGCGCCCGCCATTGCCCAGGCTTGCTTAGGTAAACAAAGCAGCCAGGAAGCTCAAACTGGGTGGAGCCCACCACAGCTCAAGGAGGCCTGCCTGCCTCTATAGGCTCCACCTCTGGGGGCAGGGCACAGACAAACAAAAACTCAGCAAGAACCTCCACAGACTTAAAGGTCCCTGTCTGACTGACAGCTTTGAAGAGAGTAGTGGTTCTCCCAGCACGCAGCTGGAGATCTGAGAACGGACAGACTGCCTCCTAAAGTGGGTCCCTCACCCCTGAGCAGCCTAACTGGGAGGCACCCCCCCCAGTAGGGACAGACTGACACCTCATTCAACCGGGTACTCCTCTGAGACAAAACTTTCAGACGAACTATCAGACAGCTGAATTTGTGGTCTCACGAAAATCCGCTGTTCTGCAGCCACCGCTGCTGACACCCAGCCAAACAGGGTCTGGAGTGGACCTCTAGTAAACTCCAACAGACCTGCAGCTGAGGGTCCTGTCTGGTAGAAGGAAAACTAACAAACAGAAAGGACATCCACACCAAAAACCCATCTGTACATCTCCATCATCAAAGACCAAAAGTAGATAAAACCACAAAGATGGGGAAAAAACAGAACAAAAAAACTGGAAACTCTAAAAAACAGAGCACCTCTCCTCCTCCAAAGGAACGCAGTTCCTCACCAGCAACGGAACAAAGCTGGATGGAGGATGACTTTGATGAGTTGAGAGAAGAAGGCTTCAGACGATCAAACTACTCTGAGCTACGAGAGGAAATTCAAAACAATAGCAAAGAAGTTAAAAACTTTGAA
Organism: Hylobates moloch; assembly: GCF_009828535.3. Classification (NCBI taxonomy): domain Eukaryota; kingdom Metazoa; phylum Chordata; class Mammalia; order Primates; family Hylobatidae; genus Hylobates; species Hylobates moloch. Next base: position 77,185,830 of record NW_026652285.1, on the reverse strand, counting down.
AAAATATTAGAAGAATGGATAACTAGAATAACCAATGGAGAGAAGGGCTTAAAGGAGCTGATGGAGCTGAAAGCCAAGTTTCGAGAACTACGCGAAGATTGCAGAAGCCTCAGTAGCAGATGCGATCAACTGGAAGAAAGGGTATCGCTGATGGAAGATGAAATGAATGAAATGAAGAGAGAAGGGAAGTTTAGAGAAAAAAGAATAAAAAGAAATGAACAAAGCCTCCGAGAAATTTGGGACTATGTGAAAAGACCAAACCTACGTCTGATTGGTGTACCTGAAAATGATGGGGAGAATGGAACCAAGTTGGAAAACACTCTGCAAGATATTATCCAGGAGAACTTCCCCAATCTAGCAAGGCAGGCCAGCATTCAGATTCAGGAAATACAGAGAACGCCACAAAGATACTCCTCGAGAAGGGCAACTCCAAGACACATAATTGTCAGATTCACCAAAGTTGAAATGAAGGAAAAAATGTTAAGGGCAGCCAGAGAGAAAGGTCGGGTTACCCACAAAGGGAAGCCCATCAGACTAACAGTTGATCTCTCAGCAGAAACTCTACAAGCCAGAAGAGAGTGGGGGCCGATATTCAACATTCTTAAAGAAAAGAATTTTCAACCCAGAATTTGCTATCCTGCCAAACTAAGCTTCATAAGTGAAGGAGAAATAAAATACTTTACAGACAAGCAAACGCTGAGTGATTTTGTCACCACCAGGCCTGCCCTAAAAGAGCTCCTGAAGGAAGCACTAAACATGGAAAGGAACAACCGGTACCAGCCACTGCAAAATCATGCCAAATTGTAAAGACCATCAAGGCTAGGAAGAAACAATAGCAACTAACGAGCAAAATAACCAACTAACATCATAATGACAGGATCAGATTCACACATAACAATATTAACGTTAAATGTAAATGGGCTAAATGCTCCAATCAAAAGACACAGACTGGCAAACTGGATAAGGATTCAGGACCCATCAGTGTGCTGTATTCAGGAAACCCATCTCACGTGCAGAGACACACATAGACTCAAAATAAAGGGATGGAGGAAGATCTATCAAGCAACTGGAAAACAAAAAAAGGCAGGGGTTGCAATCCTAGTCTCTGATAAAATAGACTTTAAACCAACAAAGATCAAAAGAGACAAAGAAGGCCATTACATAATGGTAAAGGGATCAATTCAACAAGAAGAGCTAACTATCCTAAATATATATGCACCCAACACAGGAGCACCCAGATTCATAAAGCAAGTCCTCAGTGACCTACAAAGGGACTTAAACTCCCACACAATAATAATGGGAGATTTTAACACCCCACTGTCAACATTAGACAGATCAACGAGACAGAAAGTTAACAAGGATATCCAGGAATTGAACTCAGCTCTACATAAAGTGGACCTAATAGACATCTACAGAACTCTCCACCCCAAGTCAACAGAAGATACATTTTTTTCAGCACCACACCACACCTATTCCAAAATTGACCACATAGTTGGAAGTAAAGCTCTCCTCAGCAAATGTAAAAGAACAGAAATTATAACAAACTGTCTCTCAGAGCACAGTGCAATCAAACTAGAACTCAGGATTAAGAAACTCACTCAAAACCGCTCAACTACATGGAAACTGAACAACCTGCTCCTGAATGACTATTGGGTACATAATGAAATGAAGGCAGAAATAAAGATGTTTTTTGAAACCAACGAGAACAAAGACACAACATACCAGAATCTCTGGGACACATTCAAAGCAGTGTGTAGAGGGAAATTTATAGCACTAAATGCCCACAAGAGAAAGCAGGAAAGATCCAAAATTCACACCCTAACATCACAATTAAAAGAACTAGAAAAGCAAGAGCAAACACATTCAAAAGCTAGCAGAAGGCTAGAAATAACTAAAATCAGAGCAGAACTGAAGGAAATAGAGACACAAAAAACCCTTCAAAAAATTAATGAATCCAGGAGCTGGTTTTTTGAAAAGATCAACAAAATTGATGGACCGCTAGCAAGACTAATAAAGAAGAAAAGAGAGAAGAATCAAATAGATGCAATAAAAAACGAAAAAGGGGATATCACCACCGATCCCACAGAAATACAATCTACCATCAGAGAATACTACAAACACCTCTATGCAAATAAACTAGAAAATCTAGAAGAAATGGATAAATTCCTTGACAAATACACCCTCCCAAGACTAAACCAGGAAGAAGTTGAATCTCTGAATAGACCAATAACAGGTTCTGAAATTGTGGCAATAATCAATAGCTTACCAACCAAAAAGAGTCCAGGACCTGACGGATTCACAGCTGAATTCTACCAGAGGTACAAGGAGGAACTGGTACCATTCCTTCTGAAACTATTCCAATCGATAGAAAAAGAGGGAATCCTCCCTAACACATTTTATGAAGCCAGCATCGTCCTGATACCAAAACCTGGCAGAGACATAACCAAAAAAGAGAATTTCAGACCAATATCCTTGATGAACATTGATGCAAAAATCCTCAATAAAATACTGGCAAACCGAATCCAGCAGCACATCAAAAAGCTTATCCACCATGATCAAGTGGGCTTCATCCCTGGGATGCAAGGCTGGTTCAACATACGCAAATCAATAAATGTAATCCAGCATATAAACAGAACCAAAGACAAAAACCACATGATTATCTCAATAGATGCAGAAAAGGCCTTTGACAAAATTCAACAACCCTTCATGCTAAAAACTCTCAATAAATTAGGTATTGATGGGACGTATCTCAAGATAATAAGAGCTATCTATGACAAACCCACAGCCAATATCATACTGAATGGGCAAAAACTGGAAGCATTCCCTCTGAAAACTGGCACAAGACAGGGATGCCCTCTCTCACCGCTCCTATTCAACATAGTCCTGGAAGTTCTGGCCAGAGCAATCAGGCAGGAGAAGGAAATAAAGGGTATTCAACTAGGAAAAGAGGAAGTCAAATTGTCCCTGTTTGCAGATGACATGATTGTATATCTAGAAACCCCATTGTCTCAGCCCAAAATCTCCTTAAGCTGATTAGCAACTTCAGCAAAGTCTCAGGATACAAAATTAATGTACAAAAATCACAAGCATTCTTGTACACCAATAACAGACAAACAGAGAGCCAAATCATGAGTGAACTCCCATTCACAATTGCTTCAAAGAGAATAAAATACCTAGGAATCCAACTTACAAGGGATGTGAAGGACCTCTTCAAGGAGAACTACAAACCACTGCTCAATGAAATAAAAGAGGATACAAACAAATGGAAGAACATTCCATGCTCATGGGTTGGAAGAATCAATATCGTGAAAATGGCCATACTGCCCAAGGTCATTTACAGATTCAATGCCATCCCCATCAAGCTACCAATGACTTTCTTCACAGAATTGGAAAAAACTACTTTAAAGTTCATATGGAACCAAAAAAGAGCCCGCATCGCCAAGTCAATCCTAAGCCAAAAGAACAAAGCTGGAGGCATCACGCTACCTGACTTTAAACTATACTACAAGGCTACAGTAACCAAAACAGCATGGTACTGGTACCACAACAGAGACATAGATCAATGGAACAGAACAGAGCCCTCAGAAATGATGCCGCATAGCTACAACTATCTGATCTTTGACAAACCTGACAAAAACAAGAAATGGGGAAAGGATTCCCTATTTAATAAATGGTGCTGGGAAAACTGGCTAGCCATATGTAGAAAGCTGAAACTGGATCCCTTCCTTACACCTTATACAAAAATTAATTCAAGATGGATTAAAGACTTATATGTTAGACCTAAAACCATTAAAATCCTACAAGAAAACCTAGGCAATACCATTCAGGACATAGGCGTGGGCAAGGACTTCATGTCTAAAACACCAAAAGCAA